>NC_091155.1:44390551-44393051 GCF_040958095.1 Procambarus clarkii
ACGAGTCTCGTTGCAAACCTCTGAACCTTTTCCAGTTTCATTATATGCTTCTTCAGATGGGGACTCCATGATGAGGCGGCATACTCTAAGACTGGCCTTACGTAGGCAGTGTAAAGCGCCCTAAATGCCTCCTTACTTAGGTTTCTGAATGATGTTCTAACTTTTGCCAGTGTAGAGTACGCTGCTGTCGTTATCCTATTAATATGTGCCTCAGGAGATAGATTAGGTGTTACGTCCACCCCCAGGTCTCTTTCACGCGTCGTTACAGGTAGGCTGTTCCCCTTCATTGTGTACTGTCCCTTTGGTCTCCTATCTCCTAGTCCCATTTCCATAACTTTACATTTGCTCGTGTTGAATTCTAGTAGCCATTTCTCTGACCATCTCTGCAATCTGTTCAGGTCCTCTTGGAGGATCCTGCAATCCTCATCTGTCACAACTCTTCTCATCAACTTTGCATCATCCGCAAACATCGACATGTAGGACTCTACGCCTGTAAACATGTCGTTAACATATACAAGAAATAGAATTGGTCCCAGCACCGATCCTTGTGGTACTCCACTTGTTACTGTTCGCCAGTCCGACTTCTCGCCCCTTACCGTAACTCTTTGGCTCCTTCCTGTTAGGTAGTTCCTTATCCATTCTAGGACCTTTCCCCCCACCCCCGCCTGCCTCTCGAGCTTGAACAGCAGTCTCATGTGCGGTACTGTATCAAAGGCTTTTTGGCAGTCCAGAAATATGCAGTCTGCCCAACCATCTCTGTCCTGTCTTATCCTCGTTATTTTATCATAGAATTCCAGAAGGTTTGTTAGGCACGATTTCCCTGTCCAGAACCCATGTTGATGTTTGTTCACAAACCTAATGTTCTCCAGGTGTGCAACCAGTCGTAGCCTAATTATTCTTTCCAGTATTTTACAGGGGATGCTTGTCAGTGATACAGGTCTGTAGTTAAGTGCCTCCTCCCTATCTCCTTTCTTGAAGATCGGCACGACATTTGCCTTCTTCCAGCAACTGGGCAATTCTCCTGACATAAGTGACTCATTAAAGATCATTGCCAGAGGCACGCTGAGGGCCTGTGCTGCTTCTTTTAGTATCCACGGTGATACTTTGTCTGGTCCAACTGCTTTAGTTGCATCTAGAGTTGTCAACTGTTTCATTACCTCCTCTGCTGTCACCTCTATATCTGATAGTCTTTCATCTAGGGTAACCCCTTCCAACACTGGGAGCTGCTCAGGCTCGGTAGTGAACACTCCATGGAAACTGGCATTCAGTGCCTCGCAGATTTCCTTGTCACTTTCAGTATATGCCCCCTCTGTCTTCCTTAGTCTTGTCACTTGGTCGTTCACCGACATTTTTCTTCTTATATGACTGTGTAGTAACTTAGGTTGTTTTTTCGCTTTGATTGCAATATCGTTCTCATAGTCCCTTTCCGATGTTCGTCTTATGTTAATGTAATCGTTCCTAGCTCTGTTGTATCTGCTTCTGTTGTCCTCTGTTCTTTGTCTTCTGTACTTCCTCCACTCCCGCCTGCTGGCCATTTTTGCTTCCTGACACTGTCTATTAAACCATGGGTTATTATATTCCCTCTTATTTTTTCCCTTTACCGTTGGTATAAATCTCTCTTCGGCCTCCTGGCATTTCTGTATGACTAGGTCCATCATATCTTGGACTGTTTTTCCTCTAATTTCTTCCTCCCACTGCACTTCACCCAGATAGTCCCTCATCCTCATATAGTCCCCTTTCCTGTAGTCAGCTCTCCTTTCCCAGATCTCTTGTCCCATGGTCATAAGTTTGAATTCCATCATGTAGTCAAAGACTAGGACACAATGGTCACTGGCCCCTAGAGGTATTTCATGCTCTAAATTCTCGATATCTTCTACGTTCTGGGTGAAAATCAGGTCTAATAGGCTCGGTGCATCTCCTCCTCTTTCCCTTGTGTCTTCCTTCACATGTTGTGTCAGGAAATTCCTGTCTATAACATCTACTAATTTTGCTCCCCACGTTTCGTCCCCTCCATGGGGATTCCTTGATTCCCAATTTATCTCTCCATGATTTAGGTCCCCCATGATCAGCAGCTTCGCTCTCATTCTGTGGGCTAGTGTTGCTGCCTTCTGCAGTTCATCTATACATGCTTTGTTGTTGTCATCATACTCCTGCCTGGGTCTTCTACTGTTTGGTGGGGGATTGTAGATTACCATGATCACAATCTTCCTCCCATCTACTGTCAGAGTTCCATGTATGAAGCTTGTGCACTCATTGGTAACTCGATTTCCCAGGTCTTCAAACTTCCATTTCCGCTTTATTAGGAGTGCTACTCCCCCTCCCTGTCTCTGTGTCCTCTCTTTTCGTATCACCTGGTACCCTTCAGGAAAGATTGCATCTGAGATCATGTCATTAATTTTAGTTTCCACAATTGCAACTATGTCAGGATCTGCTTCACTCACTCTTTCTTTTATCTCTTCTGCTTTATTAGATACCCCATCAGCATTGGTGTACCAAACCT
>NC_091155.1:44403051-44450551 GCF_040958095.1 Procambarus clarkii
CATGGACCACGTGACGCATGGACCACGTGTCGCATGGACCACATGACGCATGGACAACGTGACGCATGGACCACGTGTCGCATGGACCACGTGACATGGTCAACATGACACATGGACAACATGGCCCATGGACCACATGACGCATGGACCACGTGACGCATGGACCACGTGACGCATGGACCACGTGACGCATGGACCACGTGACGCATGGACCACGTGACGCATATTGGCTCCGCGTCGCAGCAAGTATTCCAATATCTGGAATTTTCCCTTGAGCCGCCGACGCGAGCAGTGCCACGTGGCACTACCACCCACCAGTAACACTACCACCCACCAGTGACACTACCACTACCACCCACCAGTGGCACTACCACCCACCAGTAACACTACCACCCACCAGTGACACTACCACCCACCAGTGACACTACCACCCACCAGTAACACTACCACCCACCAGTGACACTACCACCCACCAGTGACACTACCACCCACCAGTGACACTACCACTACCACCCACCAGTGGCACTACCACCCACCAGTAACACTACCACCCACCAGTGACACTACCACTACCACCCACCAGTGGCACTACGACCCACCAGTAACACTACCACCCACCAGTAACACTACCACCCACCAGTGACACTACCACCCACCAGTGACACTACCACTACCACCCACCAGTGGCACTACCACCCACCAGTAACACTACCACCCACCAGTGACACTACCACCCACCAGTGACACTACCACCCACCAGTAACACTACCACCCACCAGTGACACTACCACCCACCAGTGACACTACCACCCACCAGTGACACTACCACCCACCAGTAACACTACCACCCACCAGTGACACTACCACCCACCAGTGACACTACCACCCACCAGTGACACTACCACCCACCAGTGACACTACCACCCACCAGTGACACTACCACCCACCAGTGACACTACCACCCACCAGTAACACTATCACCCACCAGTGACACTACCACCCACCAGTAACACTACCACCCACCAGTGACACTACCACCCACCAGTGACACTACCACCCACCAGTAACACTACCACCCACCAGTGACACTACCACCCACCAGTGACACTACCACCCACCAGTGACACTACCACCCACCAGTGACACTACCACCCACCAGTGACACTACCACCCACCAGTGGCACTACCACCCACCAGTGGCACTACCACTACCACCCACCAGTGGCACTACCACTACCACCCACCAGTGACACTACCACCCACCAGTGACACTACCACCCACCAGTGACACTACCACCCACCAGTAACACTACCACCCACCAGTGACACTACCACCCACCAGTGACACTACCACCCACCAGTGACACTACCACCCACCAGTGGCACTACCACCCACCAGTAACACTACCACCCACCAGTAACACTACCACCCACCAGTGACACTACCACCCACCAGTGACACTACCACCCACCAGTGACACTACCACCCACCAGTGACACTACCACCCACCAGTGGCACTACCACCCACCAGTGACACTACCACCCACCAGTGACACTACCACCCACCAGTGACACTACCACTACCACCCACCAGTGACACTACCACCCACCAGTGACGCTACCACCCACCAGTGACACTACCACCCACCAGTAACACTACCACCCACCAGTGACACTACCACCCACCAGTAACACTACCACCCACCAGTGACACTACCACCCCACCAGTGACACTACCACTACCACCCACCAGTGCACTACCACCCACCAGTGACACTACCACCCACCAGTGACACTACCACCCACCAGTAACACTACCACCCACCAGTGAGCACTACCACCCACCAGTGGCACTAACACCCACCAGTGACACTACCACCCACCAGTGACACTACCACCCACCAGTGGCACTACCACCCACCAGTGACACTACCACCCACCAGTACACTACCACCCCACCAGTGGCACTACCAACCCACCAGTGACACTACCACCCACCAGTGACACTACCACCCACCAGTGACACTACCACCCACCAGTGACACTACCACTACCACCCACCAGTAACACTACCACCCACCAGTGGACACTACCACCCACCAGTGACACTACCACCCACCAGTGACACTACCACCCACCAGTGACACTACCACCCACCAGTAACACTACCACCCACCAGTGACACTACCACCCACCAGTGACACTACCACCCACCAGTGACACTACCACCCACCAGTGACACTACACCACCAGTGACACTACCACCCACCAGTGGACACTAACCACCCACCATTGACACTACCACCCACCAGTGACACTACCCAACCCACCAGTTAACACTACCACCCACCAGTGGACACTACCACTACCACCCACCAGTAACACTACCACCCACGCAGTGACACTACCACCCACCAGTGACACTACCACCCACCCAGTGACACTACCACCCACCAGTGACACTACCACCCACCAGTGACACTACCAACCCACCAGTAACACTACCACCCACCAGTAACACTACCACCCACCAGTAACACTACCCCCACCAGTGACACTACACCCACCAGTGAACACCCCAATAACACTACCACCCACCAGTGACACTACCACCCACCAGTGACACTACCACCCACCAGTGCACTACCTACCCACCAGTGACACTACCACCCACCAGTGACACTACCACCCACCAGTGACACTACCACCCACCAGTAACACTACCACCCACCAGTGACACTACCACCCACCAGTGACACTACCACCCACCAGTAACACTACCACCCACCAGTGACACTACCACCCACCAGTAACACTACCACCCACCAGTGACACTACCACCCACCAGTAACACTACCACCCACCAGTGACACTACCACCCACCAGTGACACTACCACCCACCAGTGACACTACCACCCACCAGTGACACTACCACCCACCAGTGGACACTACCACCACCACCAGTGACACTACCACCCACCAGTGACACTACCACCCACCAGTGACACTACCACCCACCAGTGACACTACCACCCACCAGTGACACTACCACCCACCAGTGACACTACCACCCACCAGTAACACTACCACCCACCAGTGACACTACCACCCACCAGTGACACTACCACCCACCAGTAACACTACCACCCACCAGTGACACTACCACCCACCAGTGACACTACCACCCACCAGTGACACTACCACCACCCACCAGTGACACTACCACCCACAGTGACACTACCACCCACCAGTGACACTACCACCACCAGTGACACTACCACCCACCAGTGACACTACCACCCACCAGTGCACTACCACCCACCAGTGCACTAACTACACCCACCAGTGCACTACACTACCACCACCAGTGACACTACCACCCACCAGTGACACTACCACCCACCAGTGACACTACCACCCCAGTAACACTACCACCCACCAGTGACACTACCACCCACCAGTGACACTACCACCCACCAGTGACACTACCACCCACCAGTGACACTACCACCCACCAGTGGCACTACCACCCACCAGTAACACTACCACCCACCAGTAACACTACCACCCACCAGTACACTACCACACAGTGACACTACCACCCACCAGTGACACTACCACCCACCAGTGACACTACCACCCACCAGTGACACTACCACCCACCAGTGGCACTACCACCCACCAGTGACACTACCACCCACCAGTGACACTACCACCCACCAGTGACACTACCACTACCACCCACCAGTGACACTACCACCCACCAGTGACGCTACCACCCACCAGTGACACTACCACCCACCAGTACACTACCACCCACCAGTGACACTACCACCCACCAGTAACACTACCACCCACCAGTGACACTACCACCCACCAGTGACACTACCACTACCACCCACCAGTGGCACTACCACCCACCAGTGACACTACCACCCACCAGTGACACTACCACCCACCAGTAACACTACCACCCACCAGTGGCACTACCACCCACCAGTGACACTACCACCCACCAGTGACACTACCACCCACCAGTGACACTACCACCCACCAGTGCACTACCACCCACCAGTGACACTACCACCCACCAGTACACTACCACCACCAGTGGCACTACCACCCACCAGTGACACTACCACCCACCAGTGACACTACCACCCACCAGTGACACTACCACTACACCCACCAGTGACACTACCACCCACCAGTGGCACTACCACCCACCAGTGACACTACCACCCACCATGACACTACCACCCACCAGTGACACTACCACCCATACACTACCACCCACCAGTGACACTACCACCCACCAGTGACACTACCACCCACCAGTGACACTACCACCCACCAGTGACACTACCACCCACCAGTGACACTACCACCCACCAGTGACACTACCACCCACCAGTGACACTACCACCCACCAGTAACACTACCACCCCCAGTGACACTACCACCCACCAGTAACACTACTACCACCCACCATAACACTACCACCCACCAGTACACTACCACCCACCAGTGACACTACCACCCACCAGTACACTACCACCCACCATTGACACTACCACCCACAGTAACACTACCACCCACCAGTACACTACCACCCACCAGTAACACTACCACCCACCAGTGACACTACCACCCACCAGTACACTACCACCCACCAGTGACACTACCACCCCCAGTGACACCTACCCACCCACCAGTAACACTACCACCACCCAGTGACAACTACCACCCACCAGTAACACTACCACCCCACCAGTGGACTACTACCACCCACCAGTGACACTACCACCCACCAGTGGACACTACCACCTCACCAGTGACCACTGACCACCCACCAGTGACACTAACACTAACCACCCCAGTGACACTACCACCCACCATGTAACACTACCACCCACCATGTGACACTACCACCCAACAGTGACAACTACCACCCACCAGTAACACTACCACCCACCAGTGGACCACTACCACACCCACCGAGTGGACACTACCACCCACCAGTGAACACTACCACCCACCAGTAACACTACCACCCACCAGTAACACGACCACCCACCAGGTGACACTACCACCCCACCAGTGACACTACCACCCACCAGTGGCACCTACCACCCACCAGTGACACTACCACTCACCAGTGAACCACTACCACCCACCAGTGACCCTACCACTACCACACACCAGTGACACTACACCCACCAGTGACACTACCACCCACCAGTGACACTACCACCCACCAGTGACACTACCACCCACCAGTGACACTACCACCCACCAGTGACACTACCACCCACCAGTGACACTACCACCCACCAGTGACACTACCCACCAGTACACCCACCCCAGTGGCACTACCACCCACCAGTGACACTACCACCCACCAGTGACCACTACCCCCACCAGTACACTCCACCCACCAGTAACACTACCACCCACCAGTAGGCACTACCACCCACCAGTGAACACTACCACCCACCAGTGACACTACCACCCACCAGTGACACTACCACCCACCAGTGACACTACCACCCACCAGTGACACTACCACCCACCAGTAACACTACCACCCACCAGTGACACTACCACCCACCAGTGACACTACCACCCACCAGTGACACTACCACCCACCAGTGACACTACCACCCACCAGTGACACTACACTACACCCACCAGTAACACTACCACCCACCAGTGACACTACCACCCACCAGTGACACTACCACCCACCAGTGACACTACCACCCACCAGTAACACTACCACCCACCAGTAACACTACCACCCACCAGTGACACTACCACCCACCAGTGACACTACCACTACCACCACCAGTGGCACTACCACCCACCAGTACACTACCACCCACCAGTGACACTACCACCCACCAGTGACACTACCACCCACCAGTAACACTACCACCCACCAGTGACACTACCACCCACCAGTGACACTACCACCCACCAGTGACACTACCACTACCACCCACCAGTGGCACTACCACCCACCAGTAGACACTACCACCCACCAGTGACACTACCACTACCACCACCAGTGGCACTACCGACCCACCAGTAACACTACCACCCACCAGTACACTACCACCCACCAGTGACACTACCACCCACCAGTGACACTACCACTACCACCACCAGTGGCACTACCACCCACCAGTAACACTACCACCCACCAGTGACACTACCACCCACCAGTGACACTACCACCCACCAGTAACACTACCACCCACCAGTGACACTACCACCCACCAGTGACACTACCACCCACCAGTGACACTACCACCCACCAGTAACACTACCACCCACCAGTGACACTACCACCCACCAGTGACACTACCACCCACCCAGTGACACTACCACCCACCAGTGAACACTACCACCCACCAGTGACACTACCACCCACCAGTGACACTACCACCCACCAGTAACACTATCACCCACCAGTGACACTACCACCCACCAGTAACACTACCACCCACCAGTGACACTACCACCCACCAGTGACACTACCACCCACCAGTACACTACCACCCACCAGTGACACTACCACCCACCAGTGACACTACCACCCACCAGTGACACTACCACCCACCAGTGACACTACCACCCACCAGTGAACACTACCACCCACCAGTGGACACTACCACCCACCAGTGGCACTACCACTACCACCCACCAGTGCACTACCACTACCACCCCACCAGTGACACTACCACCCACCAGTGACACTACCACCCACCAGTGACACTACCACCCACCAGTGAACACTACCACCCACCAGTGACACTACCACCCACCAGTGACACTACCACCCACCAGTGACACTACCACACACAAGTGCACTACAAACCCACCAGTGACAATAAAACACAAATTAACACTACCACCCACCAGTGCCCTACAACCCACCAGTGACACTACCAACCACCATTGACACTACCACACAAAGTGGCACTAAACCCACCTAACACTACCACCCCCAGTACACTACAACCAACCAGTGATCACTACCACCACTCAGTGACACTACCACCACCAGTGACACTACACCCACCATGACACTACAACCCCAGTGGCACTACCACACAACAGTGACCTACAAGCCCCTCAGTGCACTACCACCCAACATGACACTACCAACTACCACCACCAGTGACACTTACAACCCACCATTGCGCTACCACCCACCAGTACATACCACCCACCAGTAAACACTAACCCCAAAAGTGACCTAACCACCCACCAGTAACAATACCACCCACCAGTGCACTACCACCCAACAGTGACCTACCACTACAACACCATGGCCTACCACCCCAGTGACACTACCAACCACCAGTGAACACTACCACTCACCAGTAACACTACCACCCACCAGTGGCACTACACCCACCAGTGGCACTACCACCCCCAGTGACACTACCACCCACCAGTGACACTACCACCCACCAGTGGCACTACCACCCACCAGTGACACTACCACCCACCAGTAACACTACCACCCACCAGTGGCACTACCACCCACCAGTGACACTACCACCCACCAGTGACACTACCACCCACCAGTGACACTACCACCCACCAGTGACACTACCACTACCACCCACCAGTAACACTACCACCCACCAGTGGCACTACCACCCACCAGTGACACTACCACCCACCAGTGACACTACCACCCACCAGTGACACTACCACCCACCAGTAACACTACCACCCACCAGTGACACTACCACCCACCAGTGACACTACCACCCACCAGTGACACTACCACCCACCAGTGACACTACCACCCACCAGTGACACTACCACCCACCAGTGACACTACCACCCACCAGTGACACTACCACCCACCAGTGACACTACCACCCACCAGTAACACTACCACCCACCAGTGACACTACCACTACCACCCACCAGTAACACTACCACCCACCAGTAACACTACCACCCACCAGTGACACTACCACCCACCAGTGACACTACCACCCACCAGTGACACTACCACCCACCAGTGACACTACCACCCACCAGTAACACTACCACCCACCAGTAACACTACCACCCACCAGTAACACTACCACCCACCAGTGACACTACCACCACCAGTACCACCACCCACAGTAACACTACCACCCACCAGTGACACTACCACCCACCAGTGACACTACCACCCACCAGTGGCACTACCACCCACCAGTGACACTACCACCCACCAGTGACACTACCACCCACCAGTGACACTACCACCCACCAGTAACACTACCACCCACCAGTGACACTACCACCCACCAGTGACACTACCACCCACCAGTAACACTATCACCCACCAGTGACACTACCACCCACCAGTAACACTACCACCCACCAGTGACACTACCACCCACCAGTGACACTACCACCCACCAGTAACACTACCACCCACCAGTGACACTACCACCCACCAGTGACACTACCACCCACCAGTGACACTACCACCCACCAGTGACACTACCACCCACCAGTGACACTACCACCCACCAGTGACACTACCACCCACCAGTGACACTACCACCCACCAGTGGCACTACCACCCACCAGTGGCACTACCACTACCACCCACCAGTGGCACTACCACTACCACCCACCAGTGACACTACCACCCACCAGTGACACTACCACCCACCAGTGACACTACCACCCACCAGTAACACTACCACCCACCAGTGACACTACCACCCACCAGTGACACTACCACCCACCAGTGACACTACCACCCACCAGTGACACTACCACCCACCAGTGGCACTACCACCCACCAGTAACACTACCACCCACCAGTAACACTACCACCCACCAGTAACACTACCACCCACCAGTGACACTACCACCCACCAGTGACACTACCACCCACCAGTGACACTACCACCCACCAGTGACACTACCACCCACCAGTGACACTACCACCCACCAGTGGCACTACCACCCACCAGTGACACTACCACCCACCAGTGACACTACCACCCACCAGTGACACTACCACTACCACCCACCAGTGACACTACCACCCACCAGTGACGCTACCACCCACCAGTGACACTACCACCCACCAGTAACACTACCACCCACCAGTGACACTACCACCCACCAGTAACACTACCACCCACCAGTGACACTACCACCCACCAGTGACACTACCACTACCACCCACCAGTGGCACTACCACCCACCAGTGACACTACCACCCACCAGTGACACTACCACCCACCAGTAACACTACCACCCACCAGTGGCACTACCACCCACCAGTGACACTACCACCCACCAGTGACACTACCACCCACCAGTGACACTACCACCCACCAGTGACACTACCACCCACCAGTGGCACTACCACCCACCAGTAACACTACCACCCACCAGTGGCACTACCACCCACCAGTGACACTACCACCCACCAGTGACACTACCACCCACCAGTGACACTACCACCCACCAGTGACACTACCACTACCACCCACCAGTAACACTACCACCCACCAGTGGCACTACCACCCACCAGTGACACTACCACCCACCAGTGACACTACCACCCACCAGTGACACTACCACCCACCAGTAACACTACCACCTACCAGTGACACTACCACCCACCAGTGACACTACCACCTACCAGTGACACTACCACCCACCAGTGACACTACCACCCACCAGTGACACTACCACCCACCAGTGACACTACCACCCACCAGTAACACTACCACCCACCAGTGACACTACCACTACCACCCACCAGTAACACTACCACCCACCAGTAACACTACCACCCACCAGTGACACTACCACCCACCAGTGACACTACCACCCACCAGTGGCACTACCACCCACCAGTGACACTACCACCCACCAGTGACACTACCACCCACCAGTGACACTACCACCCACCAGTAACACTACCACCCACCAGTGACACTACCACCCACCAGTGACACTACCACCCACCAGTAACACTACCACCCACCAGTGACACTACCACCCACCAGTGACACTACCACCCACCAGTAACACTACCACCCACCAGTAACACTACCACCCACCAGTAACACTACCACCCACCAGTGACACTACCACCCACCAGTGACACTACCACCCAACAGTGGCACTACCACCCACCAGTGACACTACCACTCACCAGTGACACTACCACCCACCAGTGACACTACCACTACCACCCACCAGTGACACTACCACCCACCAGTGACACTACCACCCACCAGTGACACTACCACCCACCAGTGACACTACCACCCACCAGTAACACTACCACCCACCAGTGACACTACCACCCACTAGTAACACTACCACCCACCAGTGACACTACCACCCACCAGTGACACTACCACTACCACCCACCAGTGGCACTACCACCCACCAGTGACACTACCACCCACCAGTGACACTACCACCCACCAGTAACACTACCACCCACCAGTGGCACTACCACCCACCAGTGACACTACCACCCACCAGTGACACTACCACCCACCAGTGACACTACCACCCACCAGTGGCACTACCACCCACCAGTGACACTACCACCCACCAGTAACACTACCACCCACCAGTGGCACTACCACCCACCAGTGACACTACCACCCACCAGTGACACTACCACCCACCAGTGACACTACCACCCACCAGTGACACTACCACTACCACCCACCAGTAACACTACCACCCACCAGTGGCACTACCACCCACCAGTGACACTACCACCCACCAGTGACACTACCACCCACCAGTGACACTACCACCCACCAGTAACACTACCACCCACCAGTGACACTACCACCCACCAGTGACACTACCACCCACCAGTGACACTACCACCCACCAGTGACACTACCACCCACCAGTGACACTACCACCCACCAGTGACACTACCACCCACCAGTGACACTACCACTACCACCCACCAGTGACACTACCACCCACCAGTAACACTACCACCCACCAGTGACACTACCACTACCACCCACCAGTAACACTACCACCCACCAGTAACACTACCACCCACCAGTGACACTACCACCCACCAGTGACACTACCACCCACCAGTGACACTACCACTACCACCCACCAGTGACACTACCACCCACCAGTAACACTACCACCCACCAGTAACACTACCACCCACCAGTAACACTACCACCCACCAGTAACACTACCACCCACCAGTGACACTACCACTACCACCCACCAGTAACACTACCACCCACCAGTAACACTACCACCCACCAGTAACACTACCACCCACCAGTGACACTACCACCCACCAGTGACACTACCACTACCACCCACCAGTAACACTACCACCCACCAGTAACACTACCACCCACCAGTAACACTACCACCCACCAGTGACACTACCACCCACCAGTGACACTACCACCCACCAGTGGCACTACCACCCACCAGTGGCACTACCACCCACCAGTGACACTACCACCCACCAGTGACACTACCACCCACCAGTGACACTACCACCCACCAGTGACACTACCACCCACCAGTGGCACTACCACCCACCAGTGGCACTACCACCCACCAGTGGCACTACCACCCACCAGTGACACTACCACCCACCAGTGACACTACCACCCACCAGTGGCACTACCACCCACCAGTGACACTACCACCCACCAGTAACACTACCACCCACCAGTGACACTACCACTACCACCCACCAGTAACACTACCACCCACCAGTGACACTACCACCCACCAGTAACACTACCACTACCACCCACCAGTGACACTACCACCCACCAGTAACACTACCACCCACCAGTAACACTACCACCCACCAGTGACACTACCACTACCACCCACCAGTAACACTAGCACCCACCAGTGACACTACCACCCACCAGTAACACTACCACCCACCAGTGACACTACCACCCACCAGTGACACTACCACCCACCAGTGACACTACCACCCACCAGTGGCACTACCACCCACCAGTGACACTACCACCCACCAGTGACACTACCACCCACCAGTGACACTACCACCCACCAGTGACACTACCACCCACCAGTGACACTACCACCCACCAGTGACACTACCACCCACCAGTGACACTACCACCCACCAGTAACACTACCACCCACCAGTGACACTACCACCCACCAGTGACACTACCACCCACCAGTGACACTACCACCCACCAGTGACACTACCACCCACCAGTGGCACTACCACCCACCAGTAACACTACCACCCACCAGTAACACTACCACCTACCAGTAACACTACCACCCACCAGTGACACTACCACCCACCAGTAACACTACCACCCACCAGTGACACTACCACCCACCAGTGACACTACCACCCACCAGTGGCACTACCACCCACCAGTGACACTACCACCCACCAGTGACACTACCACCCACCAGTGACACTACCACTACCACTCACCAGTGACACAACCACCCACCAGTGACACTACCACCCACCAGTGACACTACCACCCACCAGTGACACTACCACCCACCAGTAACACTACCACCCACCAGTGACACTACCACCCACCAGTGACACTACCACCCACCAGTGACACTACCACCCACCAGTGGCACTACCACCCACCAGTGACACTACCACCCACCAGTGACACTACCACCCACCAGTAACACTACCACCCACCAGTGGCACTACCACCCACCAGTAACACTACCACCCACCAGTGGCACTACCACCCACCAGTGACACTACCACCCACCAGTGACACTACCACCCACCAGTGACACTACCACTACCACCCACCAGTGAAACTACCACCCACCAGTAACACTGCCACCCACCAGTAACACTACCACCCACCAGTAACACTACCACCCACCAGTGACACTACCACTACCACCCACCAGTAACACTACCACCCACCAGTAACACTACCACCCACCAGTAACACTACCACCCACCAGTGACACTACCACTACCACCCACCAGTGACACTACCACTACCACCCACCAGTGACACTACCACCCACCAGTAACACTACCACCCACCAGTAACACTACCACCCACCAGTAACACTACCACCCACCAGTGACACTACCACTACCACCCACCAGTAACACTACCACCCACCAGTAACACTACCACCCACCAGTAACACTACCACCCACCAGTGGCACTACCACTACCACCCACCAGTGACACTACCACCCACCAGTAACACTACCACCCACCAGTGACACTACCACCCACCAGTGACACTACCACCCACCAGTAACACTACCACCCACCAGTGACACTACCACCCACCAGTGACACTACCACCCACCAGTGGCACTACCACCCACCAGTGACACTACCACCCACCAGTGACACTACCACCCACCAGTGACACTACCACCCACCAGTGACACTACCACCCACCAGTGACACTACCACCCACCAGTGGCACTACCACCCACCAGTGGCACTACCACCCACCAGTGGCACGTCCACCCACCAGTAACACTACCACCCACCAGTGGCACTACCACCCACCAGTGACACTACCACCCACCAGTGACACTACCACCCACCAGTAACACTACCACCCACCAGTAACACTACCACCCACCAGTGACACTACCACCCACCAGTGACACTACCACCCACCAGTGACACTACCACCCACCAGTGACACTACCACCCACCAGTGACACTACCACCCACCAGTGACACTACCACCCACCAGTGGCACTACCACCCACCAGTGGCACTACCACCCACCAGTGGCACGTCCACCCACCAGTAACACTACCACCCACCAGTGACACTACCACTACCACCCACCAGTGGCACGTCCACCCACCAGTAACACTACCACCCACCAGTGACACTACCACCCACCAGTAACACTACCACCCACCAGTGACACTACCACCCACCAGTGACACTACCACTACCACCCACCAGTGACACTACCACTACCACCCACCAGTGACACTACCACCCACCAGTGACACTACCACCCACCAGTGACACTACCACCCACCAGTGACACTACCACCCACCAGTGACACTACCACCCACCAGTGACACTACCACCCACCAGTAACACTACCACCCACCAGTGACACTACCACTACCACCCACCAGTAACACTACCACCCACCAGTGACACTACCACCCACCAGTAACACTACCACCCACCAGTAACACTACCACCCACCAGTAACACTACCACCCACCAGTGACACTACCACTACCACCCACCAGTAACACTACCACCCACCAGTGACACTACCACCCACCAGTAACACTACCACCCACCAGTGACACTACCACCCACCAGTGACACTACCACCCACCAGTAACACTACCACCCACCAGTAACACTACCACCCACCAGTAACACTACCACCCACCAGTGACACTACCACTACCACCCACCAGTAACACTACCACCCACCAGTGACACTACCACCCACCAGTAACACTACCACCCACCAGTGACACTACCACCCACCAGTGACACTACCACCCACCAGTGACACTACCACCCACCAGTGGCACTACCACCCACCAGTGACACTACCACCCACCAGTGACACTACCACCCACCAGTGACACTACCACCCACCAGTGACACTACCACCCACCAGTGACACTACCACCCACCAGTGGCACTACCACCCACCAGTGACACTACCACCCACCAGTGGCACTACCACCCAACAGTGGCACTACCACCCACCAGTGGCACTACCACTACCACCCACCAGTAACACTACCACCCACCAGTAACACTACCACCCACCAGTGACACTACCACCCACCAGTAACACTACCACCCACCAGTAACACTACCACCCACTAGTGACACTACCACTACCACCCACCAGTAACACTACCACCCACCAGTGACACTACCACCCACCAGTAACACTACCACCCACCAGTAACACTACCACCCACCAGTGACACTACCACCCACCAGTGACACTACCACCCACCAGTGACACTACCACCCACCAGTGACACTACCACCCACCAGTAACACTACCACCCACCAGTGACACTACCACTACCACCCACCAGTAACACTACCACCCACCAGTGACACTACCACCCACCAGTGACACTACCACCCACCAGTGACACTACCACCCACCTGTGGCACTACCACCCACCAGTGGCACTACCACCCACCAGTGACACTACCACCCACCAGTAACACTACCACCCACCAGTGACACTGCCACCCACCAGTGACACTACCACCCACCAGTGACACTACCACCCACCAGTGGCACTACCACCCACCAGTGGCACTACCACCCACCAGTGACACTACCACCCACCAGTAACACTACCACCCACCAGTGACACTACCACCCACCAGTAACACTACCACCCACCAGTGACACTACCACCCACCAGTGACACTACCACCCACCAGTGACACTACCACCCACCAGTGGCACTACCACCCACCAGTGACACTACCACCCACCAGTGACACTACCACTACCACCCACCAGTAACACTACCACCCACCAGTAACACTACCACCCACCAGTAACACTACCACCCACCAGTGACACTACCACCCACCAGTAACACTACCACCCACCAGTAACACTACCACCCACCAGTGACACTACCACTACCACCCACCAGTAACACTACCACCCACCAGTGACACTACCACCCACCAGTAACACTACCACCCACCAGTGACACTACCACCCACCAGTGACACTACCACCCACCAGTGACACTACCACCCACCAGTAACACTACCACCCACCAGTGACACTACCACTACCACCCACCAGTAACACTACCACCCACCAGTGACACTACCACCCACCAGTAACACTACCACCCACCAGTGACACTACCACCCACCAGTGACACTACCACCCACCAGTGACACTACCACCCACCAGTGGCACTACCACCCACCAGTGACACTACCACCCACCAGTGACACTACCACCCACCAGTGACACTACCACCCACCAGTGGCACTACCACCCACCAGTGGCACTACCACCCACCAGTGACACTACCACCCACCAGTGACACTACCACTACCACCCACCAGTAACACTACCACCCACCAGTGACACTACCACCCACCAGTGACACTACCACCCACCAGTGACACTACCAC
Organism: Procambarus clarkii; assembly: GCF_040958095.1. NCBI lineage: Eukaryota > Metazoa > Arthropoda > Malacostraca > Decapoda > Cambaridae > Procambarus > Procambarus clarkii. Next base: position 44,419,254 of record NC_091155.1, read on the forward strand.
CCACCAGTGACACTACCACCCACCAGTGACACTACCACCCACCAGTGACACTACCACCCACCAGTAACACTACCACCCACCAGTGGCACTAACACTACCACCCACCAGTGACACTACCACCCACCAGTGACACTACCACCCACCAGTGGCACTACCACCCACCAGTGACACTACCACCCACCAGTGACACTACCACTACCACCCACCAGTGACACTACCACCCACCAGTGGCACTACCACCCACCAGTAACACTACCACCCACCAGTAACACTACCACCCATCAGTAACACTACCACCCACCAGTGACACTACCACCCACCAGTGACACTACCACCCACCAGTAACACTACCACCCACCAGTGACACTACCACCCACCAGTGACACTACCACCCACCAGTGGCACTACCACCCACCAGTGACACTACCACCCACCAGTGACACTACCACTACCACCCACCAGTGACACTACCACCCACCAGTGGCACTACCACCCACCAGTAACACTACCACCCACCAGTGACACTACCACCCACCAGTAACACTACCACCCACCAGTGACACTACCACCCACCAGTGACACTACCACCCACCAGTAACACTACCACCCACCAGTGACACTACCACCCACCAGTGACACTACCACCCACCAGTGGCACTACCACCCACCAGTGACACTACCACCCACCAGTGACACTACCACCCACCTGTGGCACTACCACTACCACCCACCAGTGACACTACCACCCACCAGTAACACTACCACCCACCAGTGGCACTACCACCCACCAGTGGCACTACCACCCACCAGTGACACTACCACCCACCAGTGACACTACCACCCACCAGTGGCACTACCACTACCACCCACCAGTGACACTACCACCCACCAGTAACACTACCACCCACCAGTGGCACTACCACTCACCAGTGGCACTACCACCCACCAGTGACACTACCACTTACCAGTGGCACTACCACTACCACCCACCAGTGACACTACCACCCACCAGTGGCACTAACACTACCACCCACCAGTGACACTACCACCCACCAGTGACACTACCACCCACCAGTGGCACTACCACCCACCATTGACACTACCACCCACCAGTGACACTACCACCCACCAGTGACACTACCACCCACCAGTGACACTACCACCCACCAGTGACACTACCACCCACCAGTGACACTACCACCCACCAGTGACACTACCACCCACCAGTGACACTACCACCCACCAGTGACACTACCACCCACCAGTGGCACTACCACTACCACCCACCAGTGACACTACCACCCACTAGTGACACTACCACCCACCAGTGACACTACCACCCACCAGTGACACTACCACGCACCAGTGACACTACCACCCACCAGTGACACTACCACCCACCAGTAACACTACCACCCACCAGTAACACTACCACCCACCAGTAACACTACCACCCACCAGTAACACTACCACCCACCAGTGACACTACCACCCACCAGTAACACTACCACCCACCAGTAATACTACCACCCACCAGTGGCACTACCACCCACCAGTAACACTACCACCCACCAGTGACACTACCACCCACCAGTAACACTACCACCCACCAGTGACACTACCACCCACCAGTGACACTACCACCCACCAGTAACACTACCACCCACCAGTGGCACTACCACCCACCAGTGACACTACCACCCACCAGTGACACTACCACCCACCAGTAACACTACCACCCACCAGTGGCACTACCACCCACCAGTGACACTACCACCCACCAGTGACACTACCACCCACCAGTGACACTACCACCCACCAGTGACACTACCACCCACCAGTGGCACTACCACCCACCAGTAACACTACCACCCACCAGTGGCACTACCACCCACCAGTGACACTACCACCCACCAGTGACACTACCACCCACCAGTGACACTACCACCCACCAGTGACACTACCACTACCAGCCACCAGTAACACTACCACCCACCAGTGGCACTACCACCCACCAGTGACACTACCACCCACCAGTGACACTACCACCCACCAGTGACACTACCACCCACCAGTAACACTACCACCCACCAGTGACACTACCACCCACCAGTGACACTACCACCCACCAGTGACACTACCACCCACCAGTGACACTACCACCCACCAGTGACACTACCATCCACCAGTGACACTACCACCCACCAGTGACACTACCACCCACCAGTAACACTACCACCCACCAGTGACACTACCACTACCACCCACCAGTAACACTACCACCCACCAGTAACACTACCACCCACCAGTAACACTACCACCCACCAGTGACACTACCACCCACCAGTGACACTACCACCCACCAGTGACACTACCACCCACCAGTGACACTACCACTCACCAGTAACACTACCACCCACCAGTAACACTACCACCCACCAGTAACACTACCACCCACCAGTGACACTACCACCCACCAGTAACACTACCACCCACCAGTGACACTACCACCCACCAGTGACACTACCACCCACCAGTGGCACTACCACCCACCAGTGACACTACCACCCACCAGTGACACTACCACCCACCAGTGACACTACCACCCACCAGTAACACTACCACCCACCAGTGACACTACCACCCACCAGTGACACTACCACCCACCAGTAACACTACCACCCACCAGTAACACTACCACCCACCAGTGACACTACCACCCACCAGTGACACTACCACCCACCAGTAACACTACCACCCACCAGTAACACTACCACCCACCAGTGACACTACCACCCACCAGTGACACTACCACCCAACAGTGGCACTACCACCCACCAGTGATACTACCACTCACCAGTGACACTACCACCCACCAGTGACACTACCACTACCACCCACCAGTGACACTACCACCCACCAGTGACACTACCACCCACCAGTGACACTACCACCCACCAGTGACACTACCACCCACCAGTAACACTACCACCCACCAGTGACACTACCACCCACTAGTAACACTACCACCCACCAGTGACACTACCACCCACCAGTGACACTACCACTACCACCCACCAGTGGCACTACCACCCACCAGTGACACTACCACCCACCAGTGACACTACCACCCACCAGTAACACTACCACCCACCAGTGGCACTACCACCCACCAGTGACACTACCACCCACCAGTGACACTACCACCCACCAGTGACACTACCACCCACCAGTGGCACTACCACCCACCAGTGACACTACCACCCACCAGTAACACTACCACCCACCAGTGGCACTACCACCCACCAGTGACACTACCACCCACCAGTGACACTACCACCCACCAGTGACACTACCACCCACCAGTGACACTACCACTACCACCCACCAGTAACACTACCACCCACCAGTGGCACTACCACCCACCAGTGACACTACCACCCACCAGTGACACTACCACCCACCTGTAACGGGGGGTGGGGGAAATAGCTCTATCTTGTCCATTATTCCACCCCCCAGTTAACTAACGAGGCCGGGGGAAACAGCTCTCTCTAGTCCGTTATCCCGTCCCCAGTTAGCTAACTATTCTAGAGCACCTCCAGAGTTCCTAAGGCAACCTCTCTCGTTCAACACCTTGTAACCTAGGTATTCGACTACCTAGGTGCTAAGACTACAAGGCGCCGTAACTGGATCAGTTACCCGAAACTCTAGAGAGAACTCTAGAATACATATTCACTGCCACAAACGTATAAGAGAAAACGAAAGGAAAGAAATGAATAGTGAAGTAATTAGTGAGGGTTTGGGGTGAGAGGCAGAGGGGTGGGAGGAGCGAGGAGGGTCATTAGTTGAAAGTGAGAGTTCAGAGATGGGTGGAGGGAGAGGTGTAGATAGGTAGAAGTAGAAGAGTAGATAGTAGAAGTAGAAAGTAGATAGTAGAAGACGAAATGCTGCCACCATCCATTCATGATCATTACATACAAGACAAGGAATGGAACTTGCCTGTATCACAAAATTCTCAAAGGATGTTATCATGAGTTCATTATTAGTATGTTCCCTCTGTACCATGTATCAACTCCAAACATGCACTCATTTATATCATGAACCCAGTAACCACAGAGGCTTTCTCAAATCCTCAACTCAAAGCTCTAGGGAACAAAGTTAAACACAATTTAAATAATAAATTCATAATTATATTTCACATGAAGTATCATAATTTAGCAATTCAATTAAAATGTTCCAGTTTACTATGCAAAGTGAGTCATCATCCAAGAATTCGAGAACCCTACAACTTGACTGCCCCTGATCATCACACAACATATGTAAACACGACCAAGTCACCTAAATGTTCACTCACCGAGGACTGAGTCTAAGTTGAATAGAGAGGGGGGGGGGGTCTGCAATTTTCAGGCAGCGTCACCCCCCGTCTGGTGACGGCCTATCTCGACGGCTGGCCTCTGCTCTGCTCCGCTGGCCGGTCTCCTATTGCTTTTTGCTCGATAGCTCTCCGAGTTTATATTGGGGAACCTAGTAGCTAACTCCGCCCACAAGTAGATAGCCTCCGGCACTACCAAGCCACTCCTTAAACGTCGGCATGTTTGAAGGCTACCCGGCTCCAATTATACGCTTAGCGGAAGCAAGGTGAAATTCTCATGATCTGACCTCAGGTCACTTGGGGTCGTTAACGGTTAGAGGAGTGAGATCTCAGGCAGACAACTGGCGCCTCTCCGATCCTTGTCTGTGACTCATGTACTCTATGTATGTATTAACCTAAACCAAACACTTTTACAGTGTTACACACCAGTGACACTACCACCCACCAGTAACACTACCACCCACCAGTGACACTACCACCCACCAGTGACACTACCACCCACCAGTGACACTACCACCCACCAGTGACACTACCACCCACCAGTGACACTACCACCCACCAGTGACACTACCACCCACCAGTGACACTACCACCCACCAGTGACACTACCACTACCACCCACCAGTGACACTACCACCCACCAGTAACACTACCACCCACCAGTGACACTACCACTACCACCCACCAGTAACACTACCACCCACCAGTAACACTACCACCCACCAGTGACACTACCACCCACCAGTGACACTACCACCCACCAGTGACACTACCACCCACCAGTGACACTACCACTACCACCCACCAGTGACACTACCACCCACCAGTAACACTACCACCCACCAGTAACACTACCACCCACCAGTAACACTACCACCCACCAGTAACACTACCACCCACCAGTGACACTACCACTACCACCCACCAGTAACACTACCACCCACCAGTAACACTACCACCCACCAGTAACACTACCACCCACCAGTGACACTACCACCCACCAGTGACACTACCACTACCACCCACCAGTAACACTACCACCCACCAGTAACACTACCACCCACCAGTAACACTACCACCCACCAGTGACACTACCACCCACCAGTGACACTACCACCCACCAGTGACACTACCACCCACCAGTGGCACTACCACTACCACCCACCAGTGACACTACCACCCACTAGTGACACTACCACCCACCAGTGACACTACCACCCACCAGTGACACTACCACCCACCAGTGACACTACCACCCACCAGTGACACTACCACCCACCAGTAACACTACCACCCACCAGTAACACTACCACCCACCAGTAACACTACCACCCACCAGTAACACTACCACCCACCAGTGACACTACCACCCACCAGTAACACTACCACCCACCAGTAATACTACCACCCACCAGTGGCACTACCACCCACCAGTAACACTACCACCCACCAGTGACACTACCACCCACCAGTAACACTACCACCCACCAGTGACACTACCACCCACCAGTGACACTACCACCCACCAGTAACACTACCACCCACCAGTGACACTACCACCCACCAGTGACACTACCACCCACCAGTGACACTACCACCCACCAGTGGCACTACCACCCACCAGTGACACTACCACCCACCAGTGACACTACCACCCACCAGTGGCACTACCACTACCACCCACCAGTGACACTACCACCCACCAGTAACACTACCACCCACCAGTGGCACTACCACCCACCAGTGGCACTACCACCCACCAGTGACACTACCACCCACCAGTGACACTACCACCCACCAGTGGCACTACCACTACCACCCACCAGTGACACTACCACCCACCAGTGACACTACCACCCACCAGTGGCACTACCACTACCACCCACCAGTGACACTACCACCCACCAGTAACACTACCACCCACCAGTGGCACTACCACCCACCAGTAACACTACCACCCACCAGTGACACTACCACCCACCAGTGGCACTACCACCCACCAGTGACACTACCACCCACCAGTGACACTACCACCCACCAGTGACACTACCACCCACCAGTGGCACTACCACCCACCAGTGACACTACCACCCACCAGTGACACTACCACCCACCAGTGGCACTACCACCCACCAGTGACACTACCACCCACCAGTAACACTACCACCCACCAGTGACACTACCACCCACCAGTGACACTACCACCCACCAGTGACACTACCACCCACCAGTGGCACTACCACCCACCAGTAACACTACCACCCACCAGTGACACTACCACTACCACCCACCAGTGGCACTACCACCCACCAGTGACACTACCACCCACCAGTAACACTACCACCCACCAGTGACACTACCACTACCACCCACCAGTGACACTACCACCCACCAGTGGCACTACCACCCTCCAGTGGCACTACCACCCACCAGTGACACTACCACCCACCAGTAACACTACCACCCACCAGTGACACTACCACCCACCAGTGACACTACCACCCACCAGTGACACTACCACCCACCAGTAACACTACCACCCACCAGTAACACTACCACCCACCAGTGACACTACCACCCACCAGTGGCACTACCACCCACCAGTGACACTACCACCCACCAGTGACACTACCACCCACCAGTGACACTACCACCCACCAGTGACACTACCACCCACCAGTGACACTACCACTACCACCCACCAGTGACACTACAACCCACCAGTGACACTACCACCCACCAGTGACACTACCACCCACCAGTGACACTACCACCCACCAGTGACACTACCACCCACCAGTGACACTACCACCCACCAGTGACACTACCACCCACCAGTGACACTACCACCCACCAGTGACACTACCACCCACCAGTGACACTACCACTACCACCCACCAGTGACACTACAACCCACCAGTGACACTACCACCCACCAATGGCACTACCACCCACCAGTGACACTACCACCCACCAGTGGCACTACCACCCACCAGTAACACTACCACTCACCAGTGACACTACCACTACCACCCACCAGTGACACTACCACCCACCAGTGACACTACCACCCACCAGTGACACTACCACCCACCAGTGACACTACCACCCACCAGTGACACTACCACCCACCAGTGACACTACCACCCACCAGTGACACTACCACCCACCAGTGACACTACCACCCACCAGTGACACTACCACCCACCAGTGACACTACCATCCACCAGTGACACTACCACTACCACCCACCAGTGACACTACAACCCACCAGTGACACTACCACCCACCAGTGACACTACCACCCACCAGTGACACTACCACCCACCAGTGACACTACCACCCACCAGTGACACTACCACCCACCAGTGACACTACCACCCACCAGTGACACTACCACCCACCAGTGACACTACCACCCACCAGTGACACTACCACCCACCAGTGACACTACCACCCACCAGTGACACTACCACCCACCAGTGACACTACCACCCACCAGTGACACTACCACCCACCAGTGACACTACCACCCACCAATGGCACTACCACCCACCAGTGACACTACCACCCACCAGTGGCACTACCACCCACCAGTAACACTACCACTCACCAGTGACACTACCACTACCACCCACCAGTGACACTACCACCCACCAGTGACACTACCACCCACCAGTGACACTACCACCCACCAGTGACACTACCACCCACCAGTGACACTACCACCCACCAGTGACACTACCACCCACCAGTGACACTAAAACCCACCAGTGACACTACCACCCACCAGTGACACTACCACCCACCAGTGACACTACCACCCACCAGTGGCACTACCACCCACCAGTGGCACTACCACCCACCAGTGACACTACCACCCACCAGTGACTCTACCACCCACCAGTGACACTACCACCCACCAGTGACACTACCACCCACCAGTGACACTACCACCCACCAGTGACACTACCACCCACCAGTGACACTACCACCCACCAGTGACACTACCACCCACCAGTGACACTACCACCCACCAGTGACACTACCACCCACCAGTGACACTACCACCCACCAGTGGCACTACCACCCACCAGTGACACTACCACCCACCAGTAACACTACCACCCACCAGTGACACTACCACCCACCAGTGGCACTACCACTACACCCATTTCATGCCACTATTGACAAATTATGACAACTAGAAATTTTCAATTCATTTCCCCGAGATCAGCCCCTTGGGGGTGGACAGTAGAGCGACGGTTTGACGTCATGCAGGTCCGCGTTCAATCCCCAACCATCCCAAAAAGTATTTGGGCATCATTCCCTTCCCTCGTCCCATCCCAAATCCCAATAAACTAGTTGGGCACGAACCCAGGGAACCCAATCTCCCTCTACCACCGACGCGCAGAGCTGACGCAAGGGCTGACGCAGCTCTGACGCAGCTCTGACGCAGCATTCATTTTCAGGCGACCCAATGTCTTATCTTAAGGCTATGTGACGCAAGAGTCAGCCTCCTTGTGCTTGCGGAGGTTGAGCCTTAGCTCCTTGGCCCCGCCTCTCAACTGTCTATCAGTTTCATTTCACCTAGCCGAGGTGGTTGGGCAACATATGAACGCATAGGGATATTGATATGGTATTAAAAGTACCAACATAGAGGGTCTTGAAGTGATTAGAGTGTAACTGTGGATTAGCTAATCGTTGATTGGTAGTCTAGAGATATCTTGATATGCAGCGCCTCGCTAATGTCTAATCTTCTATTGTCATTGTGTCTATCAATTAACACATCTATCATTTCTTGCATGTCTTCTATATATCATTTCGAATAACACGGAAATAATTGATTGTTTAAATAATAATTGATGAGTTTTCAGTTGCATATTGGCTTGGGACCATTCAAGCAAGTAATTAATATATGCAACTGAAAACTGACACCCCAGAAGCGACTCGAACCCATACTGCCAGGAGCAACGCAACTGGTGTGTACAGGACACCTTAATCCGCTCGACCATCACGACCGGACATAAGGAGGTGATAGCCGAAGCTATTTGAACCACCCCTCAGTTGCGTTGCTCCTGGCAGTATGGGTTCGAGTCACTTCTGGGGTGTGAGTTTTCAGTTGCATATAGTCCTGGGGACCAATCAGGCTTGTTCGCATATTATATATATATATATATTATATATTATTAAATGACCGAAAAAGTAAGATTAATAATTCTAACACGAATTTTCTCGATCTTTCTTACGTTTCTTTTCACTGTTGATGGTAATTCAAAAATCAATTCTCCAAAATTCATTTTTATTTCTAGTCTGACGCGACACTTGAGCGCGTTTCGTAAAACTTATTACATTTTCAAAGACTTTAGTTTACACACGCACACACACACACACACACAACTTTAACTGAATAGAGCTTAAACAACTTCGAGTTTTTTATACCTACATTTGGGTGAGGTGACATGTTACAATAGTTTTGGATGAGGTGAAAATAAACTTTTTACACAAGACAGAACACGAAACAATGGGTATTAAAGGTAGGTAACTGCAGAAGGCCTATTTTTATTGGCCCATATTTCTTGATGCTTCTATATTGGAGCGGAGTCTTGAGGTGGGTAGAATATAGTTGTGCATTAATTGGCTGTTGATTGCTGGTGTCGACTTCTTAATGTGTAGTGCCACGCAGATGTCAAGCCGTCTGCTATCGCTGTATCTATCGATGATTTCTGTGTTGTTTGCTAAGATTTCTCTGGCGATGGTTTGGTTGTGGGAAGAGATTATATGTTCCTTAATGGAGCCCTGTTGCTTATGCATCGTTAAACGCCTGGAAAGAGATGTTGTTGTCTTGCCTATATACTGAGTTTTTTGGAGCTTACAGTCCCCAAGAGGGCATTTGAAGGCATAGACGACGTTAGTCTCTTTTAAAGCGTTCTGTTTTGTGTCTGGAGAGTTTCTCATGAGTAGGCTGGCCGTTTTTTTTTTGTTTTATAGTAAATCGTCAGTTGTATCCTCTGATTTTTGTCTGTAGGGATAACGTTTCTATTAACAATATCTTTCAGGACCCTTTCCTCCGTTTTATGAGCTGTGGAAAATAAGTTCCTGTAAAATAGTCTAATATGGGGTATAGGTGTTGTGTTAGTTGTCTCTTCAGAGGTTGCATGGCGTTTCACCTTCCTTCTTATGATGTCTTCAACGAAACCATTGGAGAAGCCTTTGTTGACTAGGACCTGCCTTACCCTACAGAGTTCTTCATCGACTTGCTTCCATCCTGAGCTGTGGCTGAGAGCACGGTCGACATAAGCGTTAACAACACTCCTCTTGTACCTATCTGGGCAGTCACTGTTGGCATTCAGGCACATTCCTATGTTTGTTTCCTTAGTGTAGACGAAGTTGTTTAAGCTCTATTCAGTTAAAGTTGTGTGTGTGTGTGTGTGTAAACTAAAGTCTTTGAAAATGTAATAAGTTTTACGAAACGCGCTCAAGTGTCGCGTCAGACTAGAAATAAAAATGAATTTTGGAAAGAAAAGAAACGTAAGATCGAGAAAATTCGTGTTAGAATTATTAATCTTACTTTTTCGGTCATATTTAATAATATATGTCTACAGGAAAGACTGCTACCAAAATATATATATATATATATATATATATATATATATATATATATATATATATATATATATGCTCACAGACTTTGTAGAAGAAGTTCTGATAAGATGACTTATCAGAAGTGATGCTAGAGCTTATCAGACTATATGAACAAATCAGGGTGTTAGGAAGAGTAAGCTAAACGTGTTCCTGAGATAAGGGGATATGAACGAGATAAGGAACACGGATGACTTACATTGCCCACAATGCCAGAGATAAGGAAGCGATTGGGGAATAACAGGAGGAAACTGAATATTTTTTTCGTCTTGGGGAAACCTAAAGAAATGCAACAGGTACTCTGAGAGAGCTGTCAACATCAGAGGTCCGAGACTGTTCAACACGCTTCCACTACACATAACTGGCCGACCCCTCACAGTGTTCAAGAGAGAACTATCAACATCAGAGGCCCGAGACTGTTCAACACGCTTCCACTACACATAAGGGACATAACTGGCCGACCCCTCACAGTGTTCAAGAGAGAACTATCAACATCAGAGGCCCGAGACTGTTCAACACGCTTCCACTACACATAAGGGACATAACTGGCCGACCCCTCACAGTGTTCAAGAGAGAACTATCAACATCAGAGGCCCGAGACTGTTCAACACGCTTCCACTACACATAAGGGACATAACTGGCCGACCCCTCACAGTGTTCAAGAGAGAACTATCAACATCAGAGGCCCGAGACTGTTCAACACGCTTCCACTACACATAAGGGACATAACTGGCCGACCCCTCACAGTGTTCAAGAGAGAACTATCAACATCAGAGGCCCGAGACTGTTCAACACGCTTCCACTACACATAAGGGACATAACTGGGCGACCCCTCACAGTGTTCAAGAGAGAACTATCAACATCAGAGGCCCGAGACTGTTCAACACGCTTCCACTACACATAAGGGACATAACTGGCCGACCCCTCACAGTGTTCAAGAGAGAACTATCAACATCAGAGGCCCGAGACTGTTCAACACGCTTCCACTACACATAAGGGACATAACTGGCCGACCCCTCACAGTGTTCAAGAGAGAACTATCAACATCAGAGGCCCGAGACTGTTCAACACGCTTCCACTACACATAAGGGACATAACTGGCCGACCCCTCACAGTGTTCAAGAGAGAACTATCAACATCAGAGGCCCGAGACTGTTCAACACGCTTCCACTACACATAAGGGACATAACTGGCCGACCCCTCACAGTGTTCAAGAGAGAACTATCAACATCAGAGGCCCGAGACTGTTCAACACGCTTCCACTACACATAAGGGACATAACTGGCCGACCCCTCACAGTGTTCAAGAGAGAACTATCAACATCAGAGGCCCGAGACTGTTCAACACGCTTCCACTACACATAAGGGACATAACTGGCAGACCCCTCACAGTGTTCAAGAGAGAACTATCAACATCAGAGGCCCGAGACTGTTCAACACGCTTCCACTACACATAAGGGACATAACTGGCCGACCCCTCACAGTGTTCAAGAGAGAACTATCAACATCAGAGGCCCGAGACTGTTTCTAGGCGTTTAACGATGCATAAGCAACAGGGCTCCATTAAGGAACATATAATCTCTTCCCACAACCAAACCATCAACAGAGAAGTCTTAACAAACAACACAGAAATCATCGATAGATACAGTGATAGCAGGCGGCTTGACATCTGCGAGGCACTACACATCAAGAAGTCAACACCAGCAATCAACAGCTTATTACTCACAACTATATTCTAGCCACTTCAAGACCCCGAACTAATATAGAAGCAGCAAGAGGAAGTATGGGCCAATAGGCCTTCTGCAGTTCCATTCTTCCCTCTCATTTATCCAATTAATACCCATTGTTCCGTGTTCTGTCTTGTGTTGGTCAAAAGTTTGTTCACCTCACCCAAATGCGAGTATATAAGACAAGATGTTTAGCATTAGAATTAGTAAAACTTTGTTAAGTGTTTTCAGGTTACAGTTGTGTGTGTGTGTAAACTAAAGTCTTTGAAAATGTAATAAGTTATTACGAAACGCGTTCAAGTGTCGCGTCAGACTAGAAATAAAAATGAATTTTGGAGAATTGATTTTTCAATTACCATCGACAGTGAAAAGAAACATAAGAAATCTTGAGAAAATTCGTGTTAGAATTATTAATCTTACTTTTTCGGTCATATATTATTAAATATGTCTAGAGGAAAGACTGCTACCAAAATATACTAATATATATATATATATATGTATATGTTTGGTCAGTGTGCATCATGTGGGAGAATATAATGCCATGACGACCTTACACGTCTACAAGGTCGTGATCACATTGTTGCATAGCATTATACACACACAATGCTATGCAACATAGCATTATACACACACAATGCTATGCAACATAGCATTATACACACACAATGCTATGCAACATAGCATTATACACACATAATGCTATGCAACATAGCATTATACACACATAATGCTATGCAACATAGCATTATACACACACAATGCTATGCAACATAGCATTATACACACACAATGCTATGCAACATAGCATTATACACACATAATGCTATGCAACATAGCATTATACACACATAATGCTATGCAACATAGCATTATACACACATAATGCTATGCAACATAGCATTATACACACACAATGCTATGCAACATAGCATTATACACACACAATGCTATGCAACATAGCATTATACACACACAATGCTATGCAACATAGCATTATACACACATAATGCTATGCAACATAGCATTATACACACATAATGCTATGCAACATAGCATTATACACACACAATGCTATGCAACATAGCATTATACACACACAATGCTATGCAACATAGCATTATACACACACAATGCTATGCAACATAGCATTATACACACATAATGCTATGCAACATAGCATTATACACACATAATGCTATGCAACAAATAAATGCTGGGCCTCCATTGATATTTTTGACGTGTTGCACATTCAACACAGCCTAAGGTGATCCCGTTGTTGTGTACAGCCTAGGCCTAGTATAGGCCTACCAGCACCAGCCCATCAAACGTTCAGTAAGTTCAGTAGAACTTCTCGTTACAATTCTGTTGACGATGTCGTAGCTCAGTCGATTAAGGCAGCGTCTGGGATGCTCTCGGACGTAGGTTCGAATCCTCGTCACGGCCCTTGTGGATTTGTTCATTGATGCATCATGCTATTGTGATTTCCCAGGTACCTATTTACTGTTAGGTGAACAGGGGCAACAGGGTGAAAAAAACTCTGCCCATTTGCTTCCACCTCCACCGGGGATCGAACCCGGACTCTTAGGACTACGAAACCCGAGCGCCGTCAATTCAGCCGTCAGGCCTCATGTAAATATATGTATGTACGCGTGTGTGAATATTATATATTGGGACCACTAGGCACTCCCCATGGGTGGGTAAGAGCCACATGGCACTCCCCATGGGTGGGTAGGAGCCACATGGCACTCCCCATGGGTGGGGGGAGCCACATGGCACTCCCCATGGGTGGGTAGGAGCCACATGGCACTCCCCATGGGTGGGTAGGAGCCACATGGCACTCCCCATGGGTGGGGGGAGCCACATGGCACTCCCCATGGGTGGGGGGAGCCACATGGCACTCCCCATGGGTGGGGGGAGCCACATGGCACTCCCCATGGGTGGGTAGGAGCCACATGGCACTCCCCATGGGTGGGTAGGAGCCACATGGCACTCCCCATGGGTGGGTAGGAGCCACATGGCACTCCCCATGGGTGGGTAGGAGCCACATGGCACTCCCCATGGGTGGGTAGGAGCCACATGGCACTCCCCATGGGTGGGTAGGAGCCACATGGCACTCCCCATGGGTGGGGGGAGCCACATGGCACTCCCCATGGGTGGGTAGGAGCCACATGACACTCCCCATGGGTGGGTAGGAGCCACATGACACTCCCCATGGGTGGGTAGGAGCCACATGACACTCCCCATGGGTGGGAAAAGCCACATGGCACTCCCCATGGGTGGGAGAAGCCACATGGCACTCCCCATGGGGTGGGGGGGCACATGGCACTCCCCATGGGTGGGAGAAGCCACATGGCACTCCCCATGGGTGGGAGAAGCTACATGGCACTCCCCATGGGTGGGAGAAGCCACATGGCACTCCCCATGGGTGGGAGAAGCTACATGGCACTCCCCATGGGGTGGGGGGGGGGCACATGGCACTCCCCATGGGGTGGGGGGGGCACATGGCACTCCCCATGGGGTGGGGGGCCACATGGCACTCCCCATGGGGTGGGGGGCCACATGGCACTCCCCATGGGGTGGGGGGCCACATGGCACTCCCCATGGGGTGGGGGGCCACATGGCACTCCCCATGGGGTGGGGGGCACATGGCACTCCCCATGGGGTGGGGGGCCACATGGCACTCCCCATGGGGTGGGGGGCCACATGACACTCCCCATGGGGTGGGGGGGCCACATGGCACTCCCCATGGGTGGGTAGGAGCCACATGGCACTCCCCATGGGGTGGGGGGGCCACATGGCACTCCCCATGGGTGGGAGAAGCCACATGACACTCCCCATGGGTGGGAGAAGCCACATGACACTCCCCATGGGTGGGGGAGCAACATGGCACTCCCCATGGGTGGGAGAAGCCACATGGCACTCCCCATGGGTGGGTAGGAGCCACATGACACTCCCCATGGGTGGGTAGGAGCCACATGACACTTCCCATTGGTGGGTAGGAGCTACATGGCACTCCCCATGGGTGGGAGAAGCCACATGACACTCCCCATGGGTGGGTAGGAGCCACATGGCACTCCCCATGGGGTGGGGGGCGCCACATGGCACTCCCCATGGGGTGGGGGGGGCCACATGGCACTCCCCATGGGTGGGAGAAGCCACATGACACTCCCCATGGGGTTGGGGGGGGGCCACATGGCACTCGACGCCGTCGGCGAGGTCTACTTTAATATACTGCTATGCGCCGCTATACTCCCCTCTTCTCCCGCCAATATCCCCTCATTTGTTTACATTTGTTTGTAAACAAAGAATGGATGAATGAGGGGAAACTATAGTAATTTCCAGGCCTCGTATTCACGCCTAGAACTAGGCAAAGCATCGGCCAATGGTAGGGATATGATGATATACTCACGTATATTCCCACGCCCGCGACGAGCGCGAAGTAGATGGCGACGCAGACGATGTCCCAGGTGGAAAGCATCGTGTCCCCGATTAAGTCGTCGCGCCGAGAGGCGCCATCACTGATGGTAATTTGTAGTTTCTCCGCCGACATGTTGCCCCTCCCGCACTTGCCACGACACTGGCGTCTTGTTGACGGCGCAGGGCCCCCGCGGGTTCCTCCTTGTGGCGGTGTCTGGCATCTCCCCCAACTATTATCTTCCATTTCCTACCATTTAACAGTCATTATCTACTAACTACCTGCCCTAAAATTAATAAAATTATTTATATTTATATTGACGATGGTGTATGATGAATGTTAAGGAGTACTTTCAGAGTTCTAATCTCAGACCGGATGGAAAATGCCAGACGCCATCAGTTGCTACAATAGAGAGGAATTTAGCATTAAGGGTCTCTTCAAGGTTCTGGAAAACGTGATATTCGATCCTATTATTACGGCTGCCCAGATGACGTCACAGGGGGCAGGAGGGAGCCATGCCACATATCTAGATCTTAATCAATGAATTCGATATCTGATTACTTACAACTTATTTGGAAAATAAGCAAGCACAGTACCCTGGGGGACCGAGTACTGGAGCAAGCACAGTACCCTGGGGTGGACTGGAGCAAGCACAGTACCCTGGGGGACTGAGTACTGGAGCAAGCACAGTACCCTGGGGGGACTGAGCACTGGAGCAAGCACAGTACCCTGGGGGGGACTGAGCACTGGAGCAAGCACAGTACCCTGGGGGGGACTGAGCACTGGAGCAAGCACAGTACCCTGGGGGGGACTGAGCACTGGAGCAAGCACAGTACCCTGGGGGGGACTGAGCACTGGAGCAAGCACAGTACCCTGGGGGGGACTGAGCACTGGAGCAAGCACAGTACCCTGGGGGGACTGAGCACTGGAGCAAGCACAGTACCCTGGGGGGGACTGAGCACTGGAGCAAGCACAGTACCCTGGGGGGGACTGAGCACTGGAGCAAGCACAGTACCCTGGGGGGGACTGAGCACTGGAGCAAGCACAGTACCCTGGGGGGGACTGAGCACTGGAGCAAGCACAGTACCCTGGGGGGGACTGAGCACTGGAGCAAGCGCAGTACCCTGGGGGACTGAGTACTGGAGCAAGCGCAGTACCCTGGGGGGACTGAGTACTGGAGCAAGCGCAGTACCCTGGGGGGACTGAGTACTGGAGCAAGCGCAGTACCCTGGGGGGACTGAGTACTGGAGCAAGCACAGTACCCTGGGGGGACTGAGCACTGGAGCAAGCACAGTACCCTGGGGGACTTAGTACTGGAGCAAGCACAGTACCCTGGGGGACTGAGTACTGAAGCAAGCACAGTACCCTGGGGGGGACTGAGCACTGGAGCAAGCACAGTACCCTGGGGGGGACTGAGAACTGGAGCAAGCACAGTACCCTAGGGGGGAATGAGCACTGGAGCAAGCGCAGTACCCTAGGGGGGAATGAGCACTGGAGCAAGCGCAGTACCCTGGGGGACTGAGTACTGGAGCAAGCACAGTACCCTGGGGGACTGAGTACTGGAGCAAGCACAGTACCCTGGGGAAATGTAGTACTGGAGCAAGCACAGTACCCTGGGGGGACTGAGCACTGGAGCAAGCACAGTACCCCGGGGGACTGAGCACTGGAGCAAGCACAGTACCCTGGGGGACTGAGCACTGGAGCAAGCACAGTACCCTGGGGGACTGAGTACTGGAGCAAGCACAGTACCCTGGGGGACTGAGTACTGGAGCAAGCACAGTACCCTGGGGGACTGAGTACTGGAGCAAGCACAGTACCCAGGGGTGGACTGGAGCAAGCACAGTACCCTGGGGGACTGAGTACTGGAGCAAGCACAGTACCCTGGGGGACTGAGCACTGGAACAAGCACAGTACCCTGGGGGACTGAGCACTGGAGCAAGCACAGTACCCTGGGGGGGACTGAGCACTGGAGCAAGCACAGTACCCTGGTGGACTGAGCACTGGAGCAAGCACAGTACCCTGGGGGACTGTACTGAAGCAAGCACAGTACCCTGGGGGACTGAGTACTGGAGCAAGCACAGTACCCTGGGGGACTGTACTGAAGCAAGCACAGTACCCTGGGGGACTGAGCACTGGAGCAAGCACAGTACCCTGGGTGGGACTGTACTGAAGCAAGCACAGTACCCTGGGGGACTGAGCACTGGAGCAAGCACAGTACCCTGGGGGACTGTACTGAAGCAAGCACAGTACCCTGGGGGACTGAGCACTGGAGCAAGCACAGTACCCTGGGGGACTGAGCACTGGAGCAAGCACAGGACCCTGGGGGGGACTGAGTACTGGAGCAAGCACAGTACCCTGGGGGGACTGAGCACTGGAGCAAGCACAGTACCCTGGGGGACTGAGCACTGGAGCAAGCACAGTACCCTGGGGGACTGAGCACTGGAGCAAGCACAGTACCCTGGGGGACTGAGCACTGGAGCAAGCACAGTACCCTGGGGGACTGAGTACTGGAGCAAGCACAGTACCCTGGGGGACTGAGTACTGGAGCAAGCACAGTACCCTGGGGGACTGAGTACTGGAGCAAGCACAGTACCCTGGGGGACTGAGTACTGGAGCAAGCACAGTACCCTGGGGGACTGAGTACTGGAGCAAGCACAGTACCCTGGGGGACTGAGTACTGGAGCAAGCACAGTACCCTGGGGGACTGAGCACTGGAGCAAGCACAGTACCCTGGGGGACTGAGCACTGGAGCAAGCACAGTACCCTGGGGTGGGGGGACTGAGCACTGGAGCAAGCACAGTACCCTGGTGGACTGAGCACTGGAGCAAGCACAGTACCCTGGGGGACTGTACTGAAGCAAGCACAGTACCCTGGGGGACTGAGTACTGGAGCAAGCACAGTACCCTGGGGGACTGAGCACTGGAACAAGCACAGTACCCTGGGGGACTGAGCACTGGAGCAAGCACAGTACCCTGGGGGGGGACTGAGCACTGGAGCAAGCACAGTACCCTGGTGGACTGAGCACTGGAGCAAGCACAGTACCCTGGGTGGGACTGTACTGAAGCAAGCACAGTACCCTGGGGGACTGAGTACTGGAGCAAGCACAGTACCCTGGGGGACTGAGTACTGAAGCAAGCACAGTACCCTGGGGGGGGACTGAGCACTGGAGCAAGCACAGTACCCTGGGGGGGATTGAGAACTGGAGCAAGCACAGTACCCTAGGGGGGAATGAGCACTGGAGCAAGCGCAGTACCCTGGGGGACTGAGTACTGGAGCAAGCACAGTACCCTGGCGGACTGAGTACTGGAGCAAGCACAGTACCCTGGGGGACTGAGTACTGGAGCAAGCACAGTACCCTGGGGGACTGAGTACTGGAGCAAGCACAGTACCCTGGGGGGACTGAGCACTGGAGCAAGCACAGTACCCTGGGGGACTGAGCACTGGAGCAAGCACAGTACCCTGGGGGACTGAGCACTGGAGCAAGCACAGTACCCTGGGGGACTGAGTACTGGAGCAAGCACAGTACCCTGGGGGACTGAGTACTGGAGCAAGCACAGTACCCTGGGGGACCGAGTACTGGAGCAAGCACAGTACCCTGGGGGACTGAGTACTGGAGCAAGCACAGTACCCTGGGGTGGACTGGAGCAAGCACAGTACCCTGGGGGACTGAGTACTGGGGCAAGCACAGTACCCTGGGGGACTGAGCACTGGAACAAGCACAGTACCCTGGGGGACTGAGCACTGGAGCAAGCACAGTACCCTGGGGGGGGGACTGAGCACTGGAGCAAGCACAGTACCCTGGTGGACTGAGCACTGGAGCAAGCACAGTACCCTGGGGGACTGTACTGAAGCAAGCACAGTACCCTGGGGGACTGAGCACTGGAACAAGCACAGTACCCTGGTGGACTGAGCACTGGAGCAAGCACAGTACCCTGGGTGGGACTGTACTGAAGCAAGCACAGTACCCTGGGGGACTGAGCACTGGAGCAAGCACAGTACCATGGGGGACTGAGCACTGGAGCAAGCACAGTACCCTGGGGGGGACTGAGCACTGGAGCAAGCACAGTACCCTGGGGGGACTGAGCACTAGAGCAAGCACAGTACCCTGGGGGACTGAGCACTGGAGCAAGCACAGTACCCTGGGGGACTGAGCACTGGAGCAAGCACAGTACCCTGGGGGACTGAGCACTGGAGCAAGCACAGTACCCTGGGGGACTGAGTACTGGAGCAAGCACAGTACCCTGGGGGACTGAGTACTGGAGCAAGCACAGTACCCTGGGGGACTGAGTACTGGAGCAAGCACAGTACCCTGGGGGACTGAGTACTGGAGCAAGCACAGTACCCTGGGGGACTGAGTACTGGAGCAAGCACAGTACCCTGGGGGACTGAGCACTGGAACAAGCACAGTACCCTGGGGGACTGAGCACTGGAGCAAGCACAGTACCCTGGGGGACTGAGCACTGGAGCAAGCACAGTACCCTGGTGGACTGAGCACTGGAGCAAGCACAGTACCCTGGGGGACTGAGTACTGGAGCAAGCACAGTACCCTGGGGGGGACTGAGTACTGGAGCAAGCACAGTACCCTGGGGGGACTGAGTACTGGAGCAAGCACAGTACCCTGGGGGGACTGAGTACTGGAGCAAGCACAGTACCCTGGGGGGACCGAGTACTGGAGCAAGCACAGTACCCTGGGGGGACTGAGCACTGGAGCAAGCACAGTACCCTGGGGGGGACTGAGTACTGGAGCAAGCACAGTACCCTGGGGCTTGCTCCAGTATCCACAAGGGCCGTGCCGAAGGCTCGAACTTTCGTCCGAGAGGAAATGGCATCTGTGTACACTTGTTGTCACTGCGTTTAGTGCAAGTGTGGAACTCCACACCTGCTGTTTATACATATGCAAAGCTGCTCTAGTGTCACTTGTACACATGTGAACACTCCTCTAAGGTAACCTTAAGGTAACCTTAAGATAATCTTAAGGTAACGCACCAATGAGTCACTGAACACAATAAAATTCCCTTAAGCAAAAAGATCATTAAATAATTTATAATTCCTAAAAATAATTCACAAAATAATCAACGAAAAATTAAATAAATAATAACATTAAATTGTCATTAATAAAGGATAAGTGGTTGTTTATAGAGTAAATGCTGTTTAGTAAAGCGGAGTGCATTGTTTAGCAGCATTCGCATAAGATTAATGTGATTATATGTACAAGATTAATCGTAAACCTTTGATTAATCTGTTCTCAGTCTTCAGCTTGTCCTCGACTCAAGGCCATTCCACCCAGCGGTCGACCCCACAGACGTTGAAACAGTTTACACACGACTTACAACTGACGACGTTCGAGCACGTACTACAAATACAAATAATCGCCAACAGAACCTAAACACCTAACCAAACTAGTGCCTAAATATTCAACAATATGCTAATATATAACAATATTTATATATGAAAACATTTCTGTTTTGAATGACCAGAATGTTATAATTGATGAATGCGGCTGTGGGGTCGACCGCTGGATGGAATGGCCTTGGTGTGAGGGCGGGTTGACCCAAGACAGCTACGCCTACACTAATCCCGTCAAGCATCCAATCCCTTCTTAAATCAGATCCCAATCCTTATTCTGCCTGCCAGGTGGACGGTGAAGAATGAAGGTATATTTTGATCGCCAATTATCTATAACAGGTGAGTTATAGAGATATTGTGATAACTAATTATCTATATCAACTATACGACCCGGTTATAGGAGAGAAAATGATCCAAATCAAGTTAGTTTTGATTGGTTTCTTGATTTAAGCTTTGAATTGGTCTCTGAATTCACTTGCAATAATTCCTGTGTTGGGTTTGAGGGCCAAATTGGTCTCATTCACTGTTGCGGCCACTATGGGTCTCAACCGGGTTCTTTGCTGGAGGAACCAAAGTACTAGTATCCGACCCCAAGTTAGTAGTGACTTTCAGGGAGTGAGCTTGGTAATGCAAGTAAAACACAAGGGGGGGGGGAATTGAAAGGTATACGACTCTTCATCAATTATCAATATATTCACATATCACTTTTCCATCACCTTAAATAGAATCAAAGGAAGTATTACTACACTGATATATACACATGTGGCACTCTCATAGTACACTAAGCGCTCCTCGATGCTCATGCGATGCAGTCTTGTCAGCTACCGTGTTTCCTCAACACACAGTACCGTCCTCAACCAGTACTGGGAAACACCAACGAGTCTACCCTAGCCACGGGCCAGCCTATACAGTGTCTCACTAGGTGCTCCTTGTGCACGCCCACACTCACTCTCCAGCCTGGTGCTGGCAGAGAACATCAGCCTCGCGCTGCTGGGCCTCTACACGAACAAATACAAGGGTAGCGAACCCCCCTGGCAGGAGCTTCTTGCAACTAGCTAGTTACTCTCCTCCGTAGCACCTCACTGTCGGTCGTCTCTTCCTCTAGCCAGTCCCGGGTACGCCGGTCTGTCACTGCTACTTCACAGGCAGACAGCAGATACAACTCAGGTCCTCTTCGGCGGCGGCTCACTGCTCACGTCAAGCAGAATGGAGTAGAGAGATAACAGGCTGCCCTGGGTAGACTGTCTGTCCTCGTACCACTGAACCCCTACGTCGCCTCTGTGGATACAGACACGTCATCAGTAAACTGGGGGCCAGATTCACGAAAGCACTTACGCAAGCACTTACGAACGTGTACATCTTTCCTCAATCTTTGACGGCTTTGGTTACATTTATTAAACAGTTCACAAGCATGAAAACTTGCCAATCAACTGTTGTTATTGTTATAAACAGCCTCCTGGTACTTCAGAGCTCATTAACTGTTTAATAATTGGAAACAAAGCCGCCAAAGATTGAGAAAAGATGGACAGGTTCGTAAGTGCTTGCATAAGTGCTTTGGTGAATCTGGCCTTAGGCCAGTACTTGAGACACTAGGAAATACCACTTACGGACTCTGACATTAACATACAACTCTTCCCACAATAAATGGCGCTGATTTTCTAGGCGCCACCTCACCAGAGGTCAGCACCAGCGACCCATCAGGCTGACCAAGACAGGAATCTAGCGCCTCTTGTTGGTATCATCCTGTCACCGCTAGATGGCGTCGGCCATTTTGTGGGGGTTTCGGGAGCACACTCACAGATGACGTTGACGTTGCTGCTCATGCATTTAATAAGTCAATATTGACTTAAAGAAAGTGCGAGAACGGGTTGCCGACGGTGGAGTCGGGTTCGTAATATTCACCCTGATGGGTCTGTTCACCTAGCACTAAATAGGTACCTGGGAGTTATACAGCTGCTACGGGCTGCTTCCTGCGGGTGGTGTAAAAGAGGCCTGGTCGAGGACCGGGCCGCGGGGATGCTAAGCGCCGAAATCATCTCAAGATAACCACAAGATAACCATCTCCAGATTGGTTGGTTAAGAAGGGCTAGAATACAGTAATGACTCGTGTAGTTTAGTGATTAGCGCCGCATAACGGAGACGTTTGAGCACATTTCTCGGTGCATATACACTGTCAGTTTCTTATAGTACAAGAGTAAGGGGAGACATGATCACAACCTACAAAATTCTCAGAGGAATTGACAGAGTAGATATAAATAAACAGTTCAACACTGGTGGGACACGAACAAGGGAACACAGGTGGAGACAGAGTATCCAAATGAGCCACAGGGACGTTAGAAAGAACTTTTTCAGTGTCACAGTAGTTAACAGTTGAGAGGCGGGACCAATGAGCCAGAGCTCAACCCCCCGCAAGCACAGCCAGGGGGAAGTACTTGTGTTAAAAGGGTTTTACTGTTATGTTGTGTATCGTTCTCCTTCGTTAATAGTTTATGCTAAGAATATGGTTTTCTGTGACACACTGACAAAGAAAACATAAAAATTAAGATGGGGTACTCATATATTTCAAAGTCACATCTTAATTAGCGAGCATTTGCAAGTTTCTTGTAAATTATTAATAAGAAAGTATAATTATGGTAAAAATTTATGGATATATATATAATCACTAAGAACTCTAAATGACCTGACCTGGATTCGAACCCCATGATGTCCAGGATCACCTCTACACGAATACACAACATTTAAACGAACAAAAGGCTGGCATACCGAAAGGGGAATTATGAACAGATGAGAAGTTTCCTAAGTGAAATACCTTGGGACACAGACCTCAGAGACAAGTCTGTACAGGGTATGATGGACTATGTTACCCAAAAGTGTCAGGAGGCAGTAAACAGGTTCATCCCGGCCCAAAGGGAAAAATCCGAGAAGCAACAGAAGAATCCATGGTATAATAGGGCATGTATGGAAGCGAAGAAACTGAACAAAAAGGCGTGGAGGAACTTCCGGAATAACAGAACACCAGAAAGCAGAGAGAGATACCAGAGAACCAGGAATGAGTACGTCAGGGTGAGAAGAGAAGCGGAGAAAAATTTTGAAAATGATATAGCAAACAAAGCCAAGACCGAACCAAAGCTACTCCACAGTCACATCAGAAGGAAAACAACAGTGAAAGAACAGGTATTGAAACTTAGAACAGGCGAGGACAGGTATACAGAGAATGACAGAGAGGTGTGTGAGGAACTTAACAAGAGGTTCCAGGAGGTCTTCACAATAGAACAGGGTGAGGTCACTGTGCTAGGAGAAAGGGAGGTAAACCAGGCGGCCTTGGAGGAGTTCGAAATTACGAGAGAGGAGGTCAAGAGACACCTGCTGGATCTGGATGTTAGAAAGGCTGTTGGCCCAGATGGGATCTCACCATGGATACTGAAAGAGTGTGCAGAGGCACTTTGCTTGCCACTCTCCATAGTGTATAGTAAGTCACTGGAGACGGGAGACCTACCAGAAATATGGAAGACGGCGAATGTGGTCCCAATATACAAAAAGGGCGACAGACAAGAGGCACTGAACTACAGGCCAGTGTCCTTGACTCGTATACCATGCAAGGTGATGGAGAAGATCGTGAGAAAAAACCTGGTAACACATCTGGAGAGAAGGGACTTCGTGACAAATCGCCAACATGGGTTCAGGGAGGGTAAATCTTGCCTTACAGGCTTGATAGAATTCTACGATCAGGTGACACAGATTAAGCAAGAAAGAGAGGGCTGGGCGGACTGCATTTTCTTGGATTGTCGGAAAGCCTTTGACACAGTACCGCATAAGAGGCTGGTACATAAGCTGGAGAGACAGGCAGGTGTAGCTGGTAAGGTGCTCCAGTGGATAAGGGAGTATCTAAGCAATAGGAAGCAGAGAGTTACGGTGAGGGGTGAGACCTCAGATTGGCGTGAAGTCACCAGTGGAGTCCCACAGGGCTCTGTACTCGGTCCTATCTTGTTTCTGATATATGTAAATGATCTCCCGGAGGGTATCGATTCATTTCTCTCAATGTTTGCGGACGACGCCAAAATTATGAGAAGGATTAAGACAGAGGAGGACTGCTTGAGGCTTCAAGAAGACCTAGACAAACTGCAGGAATGGTCGAACAAATGGTTGTTAGAGTTTAACCCAAGTAAATGTAATGTAATGAAGATAGGTGTAGGGAGCAGGAGGCCAGATACAAGGTATCATCTGGGAGATGAAATTCTTCAAGAGTCAGAGAGAGAGAAAGACTTGGGGGTTGATATCACGCCAGACCTGTCCCCTGCAGCCCATATCAAGAGGATAACATCAGCGGCATATGCCAGGCTGGCCAACATAAGAACGGCATTCAGAAACTTGTGTAAGGAATTATTCAGAACTTTGTATACCACATATGTCAGACCAATCGTGGAGTATGCAGCCCCAGCATGGAGTCCATATCTAGTCAAGGATAAGACTAAACTGGAAAAAGTTCAAAGGTATGCCACTAGACTAGTCCCAGAACTAAGAGGCATGAGTCACGAGGAAAGGCTGCGGGAAATACACCTTACGACACTGGAGACAGAAGAGTAAGGGGAGACATGATCACTACCTACAAAATCCTCAGGGGAATTGACTGGGTAGACAAGGATAAACTATTCAACACTGGTGGGACACGAACAAGGGGACACAGGTGGAGACTGAGTACCCACATGAGCCACAGAGACGTTAGAAAGACCTTGTTCAGTGTGGGAGTAGTTAACAGGTGGAATGTATTAGGCAGTGATGTGGTGGAGGCTGACTCCATACACAGTTTATACTGTAGATATGATAGAGCCCAATAGGCTCAGGAACCTGTACACCTGTTGATTGACAGTTGAGAGGCGGGACCAAAGAGCCACAGCTCAACCCCCGCAAGCACAACTAGCTGAGTACAGCAGCACCCATTTCAGGCGAGGGGGGGGGTGAGGGGGGGGTGTTGCATGGTTTTTCATAGTTCAGTATTTTCACAACATGTTGGAGAGTGTGGTGCAATGGTTGCATCACTGTGTAGTGTAAGGAGCACACGGGAGCGTCAACTATGTCTTGACAACATTGTCAAGACTTTCAATTGCATTCATTGCAGGTAATCCTTAACCACTTGGACGGTAGAGCGACGCATCTTGAGGTTATCTTGAGATGATTTCGGGGCTTTAGTGTCCCCGCGGCCCGGTCCTCGACCAGGCCTCCACCCCCAGGAAGCAGCCCGTGACAGCTGACTAACACCCAGGTACCTATTTTACTGCTAGGTAACAGGGGCATAGGGTGAAAGAAACTGCCCAATGTTTCTCGCCGGCGCCCGGGATCGACCCCGGGACCACAGGATCACAAGTCCTGCGTGCTGTCCGCTCGGCCGACCGGCGTCATGCAGGTCTGCGTTCAATCCCCGACCGTCCCAACAAGTGGTTGGGCACCATTCCTTTCCCACCGTCCCATCCCTTAATGGAGATACTGAAGGTAATGGCTTCGTTATTTTCACCTGTAGCGAGAGCGGCCCAATCGCTTCTCACATACCCACAGTAGCGCCCTGACGGCTGAGTGGACAGCGCTCGGGATTCGTAGTCCTGAGGATTCGGGTTCGATCCCCGGTGGAGGCGGAAACAAATGGGTAATCTTTCAGCCTGATGCTCCTGTTCAATTAGCAGTAAATAGGTACCTGGGAGTTAGACAGCTGCTACAGGCTGCTTCCTGGGGGTGGAGGCCTGGTCGAGGACCGGGCCGCGGGGACGCTAAAGCCCCGAAATCATCTCAAGATAAAATCTATTTGTCTATTGTGTCCAAAGGTGACAATTCTCTATTTTGTCCAAGGGTGACAATTGTCTATCTTGTCCAAGGGTGACAATTGTCTATCTTGTCCAAAGGTGACAATTCTCTATTTTGTCCAAAGGTGACAATTCTCTATTTTGTCCAAAGGTGACAATTCTCTATTTTGTCCAAGGGTGACAATTGTCTATTTTGTCCAAGGGTGACAATTGTCTATCTTGTCCAAGGGTGACAATTGTCTATCTTGTCCAAGGGTGACAATTGTCTATCTTGTCCAAAGGTGACAATTCTCTATTTTGTCCAAGGGTGACAATTGTCTATTTTGTCCAAGGGTGACAATTGTCTATCTTGTCCAAGGGTGACAATTGTCTATCTTGTCCAAAGGTGACAATTCTCTATTTTGTCCAAATGTGACAATTGTCTATTTTGTCCAGGGTGACAATTGTCTATCTTGTCCAGGGTGACAGTTGCAGGGAGACAGCGTGTGCCATTGCAACACTAAAAAGCTAAACAACATCAAACCTTCTGTGTTGATCGTCCCTTCATATGGGCTCTTGCAACTGGCCTAACCTAACCTAACCTAACCTAACCTCCTGTGTTGATCGTCCCTTCATATGGGCTCTTGCAACTGGCCTAACCTAACCTAACCTCCTGTGTTGATCGTCCCTTCATATGGGCTCTTGCAACTGGCCTAACCTAACCTAACCTAACCTAACCTAACCTAACCTAACCTCCTGTGTTGATCGTCCCTTCATATGGGCTCTTGCAACTGGCCTAACCTAACCTAACCTAACCTAACCTAACCTAACCTAACCTAACCTCCTGTGTTGATCGTCCCTTCATATGGGCTCTTGCAACTGGCCTAACCTAACCTAACCTAACCTAACCTAACCTAACCTCCTGTGTTGATCGTCCCTTCATATGGGCTCTTGCAACTGGCCTAACCTAACCTAACCTAACCTAACCTAACCTCCTGTGTTGATCGTCCCTTCATATGGGCTCTTGCAACTGGCCTAACCTAACCTAACCTAACCTAACCTAACCTAACCTAACCTCCTGTGTTGATCGTCCCTTCATATGGGCTCTTGCAACTGGCCTAACCTAACCTAACCTAACCTAACCTAACCTAACCTAACCTCCTGTGTTGATCGTCCCTTCATATGGGCTCTTGCAACTGGCCTAACCTAACCTAACCTAACCTAACCTAACCTAACCTAACCTAACCTAACCTAACCTAACCTAACCTCCTGTGTTGATCGTCCCTTCATATGGGCTCTTGCAACTGGCCTAACCTAACCTAACCTAACCTAACCTAACCTAACCTAACCTAACCTAACCTCCTGTGTTGATCGTCCCTTCATATGGGCTCTTGCAACTGGCCTAACCTAACCTAACCTAACCTAACCTAACCTAACCTAACCTAACCTAACCTAACCTAACCTAACCTAACCTAACCTCCTGTGTTGATCGTCCCTTCATATGGGCTCTTGCAACTGGCCTAACCTAACCTAACCTAACCTAACCTAACCTAACCTAACCTAACCTAACCTAACCTCCTGTGTTGATCGTCCCTTCATATGGGCTCTTGCAACTGGCCTAACCTAACCTAACCTAACCTAACCTAACCTAACCTAACCTAACCTAACCTAACCTAACCTAACCTAACCTAACCTAACCTCCTGTGTTGATCGTCCCTTCATATGGGCTCTTGCAACTGGCCTAACCTAACCTAACCTAACCTAACCTAACCTAACCTCCTGTGTTGATCGTCCCTTCATATGGGCTCTTGCAACTGGCCTAACCTAACCTAACCTAACCTAACCTAACCTCCTGTGTTGATCGTCCCTTCATATGGGCTCTTGCAACTGGCCTAACCTAACCTAACCTAACCTAACCTAACCTAACCTAACCTCCTGTGTTGATCGTCCCTTCATATGGGCTCTTGCAACTGGCCTAACCTAACCTAACCTAACCTAACCTAACCTAACCTAACCTAACCTAACCTAACCTAACCTAACCTAACCTAACCTCCTGTGTTGATCGTCCCTTCATATGGGCTCTTGCAACTGGCCTAACCTAACCTAACCTAACCTAACCTAACCTAACCTAACCTAACCTAACCTAACCTAACCTAACCTAACCTAACCTAACCTCCTGTGTTGATCGTCCCTTCATATGGGCTCTTGCAACTGGCCTAACCTAACCTAACCTAACCTAACCTAACCTAACCTAACCTCCTGTGTTGATCGTCCCTTCATATGGGCTCTTGCAACTGGCCTAACCTAACCTAACCTAACCTAACCTAACCTAACCTAACCTAACCTCCTGTGTTGATCGTCCCTTCATATGGGCTCTTGCAACTGGCCTAACCTAACCTAACCTAACCTAACCTAACCTAACCTAACCTCCTGTGTTGATCGTCCCTTCATATGGGCTCTTGCAACTGGCCTAACCTAACCTAACCTAACCTAACCTAACCTCCTGTGTTGATCGTCCCTTCATATGGGCTCTTGCAACTGGCCTAACCTAACCTAACCTAACCTAACCTAACCTAACCTAACCTCCTGTGTTGATCGTCCCTTCATATGGGCTCTTGCAACTGGCCTAACCTAACCTAACCTAACCTAACCTAACCTCCTGTGTTGATCGTCCCTTCATATGGGCTCTTGCAACTGGCCTAACCTAACCTAACCTAACCTAACCTAACCTAACCTAACCTAACCTAACCTAACCTAACCTAACCTAACCTAACCTAACCTAACCTAACCTAACCTAACCTCCTGTGTTGATCGTCCCTTCATATGGGCTCTTGCAACTGGCCTAACCTAACCTAACCTAACCTAACCTAACCTAACCTAACCTAACCTAACCTCCTGTGTTGATCGTCCCTTCATATGGGCTCTTGCAACTGGCCTAACCTAACCTAACCTAACCTAACCTAACCTCCTGTGTTGATCGTCCCTTCATATGTGCTCTTGCAACTGGCCTAACCTAACCTAACCTAACCTAACCTAACCTAACCTAACCTAACCTAACCTAACCTAACCTAACCTAACCTAACCTAACCTCCTGTGTTGATCGTCCCTTCATATGGGCTCTTGCAACTGGCCTAACCTAACCTAACCTAACCTAACCTAACCTAACCTAACCTAACCTAACCTAACCTAACCTAACCTAACCTAACCTAACCTAACCTAACCTCCTGTGTTGATCGTCCCTTCATATGGGCTCTTGCAACTGGCCTAACCTAACCTAACCTAACCTAACCTAACCTAACCTAACCTAACCTAACCTAACCTAACCTAACCTAACCTAACCTAACCTCCTGTGTTGATCGTCCCTTCATATGGGCTCTTGCAACTGGCCTAACCTAACCTAACCTAACCTAACCTAACCTAACCTAACCTAACCTAACCTAACCTAACCTAACCTAACCTAACCTAACCTCCTGTGTTGATCGTCCCTTCATATGGGCTCTTGCAACTGGCCTAACCTAACCTAACCTAACCTAACCTAACCTCCTGTGTTGATCGTCCCTTCATATGGGCTCTTGCAACTGGCCTAACCTGACCTGACCTAACCTAACCTCCTGTGTTGATCGTCCCTTCATATGGGCTCTTGCAACTGGCCTAACCTAACCTAACCTAACCTAACCTAACCTCCTGTGTTGATCGTCCCTTCATATGGGCTCTTGCAACTGGCCTAACCTAACCTAACCTAACCTAACCTAACCTCCTGTGTTGATCGTCCCTTCATATGGGCTCTTGCAACTGGCCTAACCTAACCTAACCTAACCTAACCTAACCTCCTGTGTTGATCGTCCCTTCATATGGGCTCTTGCAACTGGCCTAACCTAACCTAACCTAACCAAACCTAACCTAACCTCCTGTGTTGATCGTCCCTTCATATGGGCTCTTGCAACTGGCCTAACCTAACCTAACCTAACCTAACCTAACCTAACCTCCTGTGTTGATCGTCCCTTCATATGGGCTCTTGCAACTGGC
>NC_091155.1:44455551-44458051 GCF_040958095.1 Procambarus clarkii
GGCTCTTGCAACTGGCCTAACCTAACCTAACCTAACCTAACCTAACCTAACCTAACCTCCTGTGTTGATCGTCCCTTCATATGGGCTCTTGCAACTGGCCTAACCTAACCTAACCTAACCTAACCTAACCTCCTGTGTTGATCGTCCCTTCATATGGGCTCTTGCAACTGGCCTAACCTAACCTAACCTAACCTAACCTAACCTCCTGTGTTGATCGTCCCTTCATATGGGCTCTTGCAACTGGCCTAACCTAACCTAACCTAACCTAACCTAACCTAACCTCCTGTGTTGATCGTCCCTTCATATGGGCTCTTGCAACTGGCCTAACCTAACCTAACCTAACCTAACCTAACCTAACCTCCTGTGTTGATCGTCCCTTCATATGGGCTCTTGCAACTGGCCTAACCTAACCTAACCTAACCTAACCTAACCTGACCTGACCTGACCTAACCTAACCTAACCTAACCTAACCTGACCTAACCTAACCTGACCTAACCTAACCTAACCTAACCTAACCTAACCTAACCTAACCTAACCTAACCTAACCTAACCTAACCTAACCTAACCTAACCTCCTGTGTTGATCGTCCCTTCATATGGGCTCTTGCAACTGGCCTAACCTAACCTAACCTAACCTAACCTAACCTGACCTGACCTGACCTAACCTAACCTAACCTAACCTAACCTGACCTAACCTAACCTAACCTAACCTAACCTAACCTAACCTAACCTAACCTAACCTAACCTAACCTAACCTAACCTAACCTAACCTAACCTTCTGTGTTGATCGTCCCTTCATATGGGCTCTTGCAACTGGCCTAACCTAACCTAACCTAACCTAACCTAACCTAACCTAACCTCCTGTGTTGATCGTCCCTTCATATGGGCTCTTGCAACTGGCCTAACCTAACCTAACCTAACCTAACCTAACCTGACCTGACCTGACCTAACCTAACCTAACCTAACCTAACCTAACCTAACCTAACCTAACCTAACCTAACCTAACCTAACCTAACCTAACCTAACCTTCTGTGTTGATCGTCCCTTCATATGGGCTCTTGCAACTGGCCTAACCTAACCTAA
The DNA here is from genome assembly GCF_040958095.1 of Procambarus clarkii. Lineage (NCBI taxonomy): Eukaryota > Metazoa > Arthropoda > Malacostraca > Decapoda > Cambaridae > Procambarus > Procambarus clarkii. Next base: position 44,456,634 of record NC_091155.1, read on the forward strand.
CCTAACCTAACCTAACCTAACCTAACCTCCTGTGTTGATCGTCCCTTCATATGGGCTCTTGCAACTGGCCTAACCTAACCTAACCTAACCTAACCTAACCTGACCTGACCTGACCTAACCTAACCTAACCTAACCTAACCTAACCTAACCTAACCTAACCTAACCTAACCTAACCTAACCTAACCTAACCTAACCTAACCTAACCTTCTGTGTTGATCGTCCCTTCATATGGGCTCTTGCAACTGGCCTAACCTAACCTAACCTAACCTAACCTAACCTAACCTAACCTCCTGTGTTGATCGTCCCTTCATATGGGCTCTTGCAACTGGCCTAACCTAACCTAACCTAACCTAACCTAACCTAACCTAACCTCCTGTGTTGATCGTCCCTTCATATGGGCTCTTGCAACTGGCCTAACCTAACCTAACCTAACCTAACCTAACCTAACCTAACCTAACCTCCTGTGTTGATCGTCCCTTCATATGGGCTCTTGCAACTGGCCTAACCTAACCTAACCTAACCTAACCTAACCTCCTGTGTTGATCGTCCCTTCATATGGGCTCTTGCAACTGACCTAACCTAACCTAACCTAACCTAACCTAACCTTCTGTGTTGATCGTCCCTTCATATGGGCTCTTGCAACTGGCCTAACCTAACCTAACCTAACCTAACCTAACCTAACCTAACCTCCTGTGTTGATCGTCCCTTCATATGGGCTCTTGCAACTGGCCTAACCTAACCTAACCTAACCTAACCTAACCTAACCTAACCTCCTGTGTTGATCGTCCCTTCATATGGGCTCTTGCAACTGGCCTAACCTAACCTAACCTAACCTAACCTAACCTAACCTAACCTCCTGTGTTGATCGTCCCTTCATATGGGCTCTTGCAACTGGCCTAACCTAACCTAACCTAACCTAACCTAACCTAACCTCCTGTGTTGATCGTCCCTTCATATGGGCTCTTGCAACTGGCCTAACCTGACCTAACCTAACCTAACCTAACCTAACCTCCTGTGTTGATCGTCCCTTCATATGGGCTCTTGCAACTGGCCTAACCTAACCTAACCTAACCTAACCTAACCTAACCTCCTGTGTTGATCGTCCCTTCATATGGGCTCTTGCAACTGGCCTAACCTAACCTAACCTAACCTAACCTAACCTAACCTCCTGTGTTGATCGTCCCTTCATATGGGCTCTTGCAACTGGCCTAACCTAACCTAACCTAACCTAACCTAACCTAACCTCCTGTGTTGATCGTCCCTTCATATGGGCTCTTGCAACTGGCCTAACCTAACCTAACCTAACCTAACCTAACCTAACCTAACCTCCTGTGTTGATCGTCCCTTCATATGGGCTCTTGCAACTGGCCTAACCTAACCTAACCTAACCTAACCTAACCTAACCTAACCTCCTGTGT
>NC_091155.1:44465551-44473051 GCF_040958095.1 Procambarus clarkii
CTAACCTAACCTAACCTAACCTAACCTCCTGTGTTGATCGTCCCTTCATATGGGCTCTTGCAACTGGCCTAACCTAACCTAACCTAACCTAACCTAACCTAACCTAACCTCCTGTGTTGATCGTCCCTTCATATGGGCTCTTGCAACTGGCCTAACCTAACCTAACCTAACCTAACCTAACCTAACCTCCTGTGTTGATCGTCCCTTCATATGGGCTCTTGCAACTGGCCTAACCTAACCTAACCTAACCTAACCTAACCTAACCTCCTGTGTTGATCGTCCCTTCATATGGGCTCTTGCAACTGGCCTAACCTAACCTAACCTAACCTAACCTAACCTAACCTAACCTCCTGTGTTGATCGTCCCTTCATATGGGCTCTTGCAACTGGCCTAACCTAACCTAACCTAACCTAACCTAACCTAACCTAACCTAACCTAACCTCCTGTGTTGATCGTCCCTTCATATGGGCTCTTGCAACTGGCCTAACCTAACCTAACCTAACCTAACCTAACCTAACCTAACCTCCTGTGTTGATCGTCCCTTCATATGGGCTCTTGCAACTGGCCTAACCTAACCTAACCTAACCTAACCTAACCTAACCTAACCTCCTGTGTTGATCGTCCCTTCATATGGGCTCTTGCAACTGGCCTAACCTAACCTAACCTAACCTAACCTAACCTAACCTAACCTAACCTCCTGTGTTGATCGTCCCTTCATATGGGCTCTTGCAACTGGCCTAACCTAACCTAACCTAACCTAACCTAACCTAACCTAACCTCCTGTGTTGATCGTCCCTTCATATGGGCTCTTGCAACTGGCCTAACCTAACCTAACCTAACCTAACCTAACCTCCTGTGTTGATCGTCCCTTCATATGGGCTCTTGCAACTGGCCTAACCTAACCTAACCTAACCTAACCTAACCTAACCTAACCTAACCTCTTGTGTTGATCGTCCCTTCATATGGGCTCTTGCAACTGGCCTAACCTAACCTAACCTAACCTAACCTAACCTAACCTCCTGTGTTGATCGTCCCTTCATATGGGCTCTTGCAACTGGCCTAACCTAACCTAACCTAACCTAACCTAACCTAACCTCCTGTGTTGATCGTCCCTTCATATGGGCTCTTGCAACTGGCCTAACCTAACCTAACCTAACCTAACCTAACCTAACCTAACCTACCCTAACCTAACCTGACCTAACCTGACCTAACCTGACCTAACCTGACCTAACCTGACCTAACCTGACCTAACCTGACCTAACCTGACCTGACCTAACCTAACCTGACCTAACCTGACCTAACCTGACCTAACCTGACCTAACCTGACCTGACCTAACCTAACCTGACCTAACCTGACCTAACCTGACCTTACCTGACCTAACCTGACCTAACCTGACCTAACCTGACCTGACCTAACCTAACCTGACCTAACCTGACCTAACCTGACCTAACCTGACCTGACCTAACCTAACCTGACCTAACCTGACCTAAACTGACCTAACCTGACCTAACCTGACCTGACCTGACCTAACCTAACCTGACCTAACCTGACCTAACCTGACCTAACCTGACCTAACCTGACCTAACCTGACCTGACCTAACCTAACCTAACCTAACCCAACCTAACCTGACCTAACCTGACCTAACCTGACCTGACCTAACCTAACCTAACCTAACCTAACCTGACCTAACCTGACCTAACCTAACCTGACCTAACCTAACCTAACCTAACCTAACCTAACCTAACCTAAACTAACCTAAACTAACCTAACCTGACCTAACCTGGCCTAACCTGACCTAACCTGACCTGACCTGACCTGACCTAACCTAACCTAACCTAACCTAACCTAACCTAACCTAGCCTAACCTAACCTAACCTAACCTAACCTAACCTAACCTAACCTAGCCTAACCTAACCTAACCTAACCTAACCTAACCTAACCTAACCTAAACTAACCTAACCTAACCTAACCTAACCTAACCTAACCTGACGTGACCTAACCTAACCTAACCTAACCTAACCTAACCTAACCTAACCTGACCTGACCTAACCTAACCTAACCTAACCTAACCTAACCTAACCTAACCTGACGTGACCTAACCTAACCTAACCTGACCTGACCTAACCTAACCTAACCTAACCTAACCTGACCTGACCTAACCTGACCTAACCTAACCTAACCTGACCTGACCTAACCTGACCTAACCTAACCTAACCTGACCTGACCTAACCTAACCTAACCTAAACTAACCTAACCTAACCTAACCTGACCTGACCTAACCTAACCTAACCTAACCTAACCTAACCTAACCTAACCTGACCTGACCTAACCTAACCTAACCTAACCTAACCTAACCTGACCTGACCTAACCTAACCTAACCTAACCTAACCTAACCTAACCTAACCTAACCTAACCTGACCTAACCTGACCTAACCTGACCTGACCTAACCTAACCTAACCTAACCTAACCTGACCTAACCTGACCTAACCTGACCTGACCTAACCTAACCTAACCTAACCTAACCTGACCTAACCTAACCTAACCTAACCTGACCTAACCTGACCTAACCTGACCTGACCTAACCTAACCTAACCTAACCTAACCTGACCTGACCTAACCTAACCTAACCTAACCTAACCTGACCTAACCTGACCTAACCTAAACTAACCTAAACTAACCTAACCTGACCTAACCTGGCCTAACCTGACCTAACCTCACCTGACCTGACCTGACCTAACCTAACCTAACCTAACCTAACCTAACCTAACCTAACCTAGCCTAACCTAACCTAACCTAACCTAACCTAACCTAACCTAGCCTGACCTAACCTAACCTAACCTAACCTAACCTAACCTAGCCTAACCTAACCTAACCTAACCTAACCTAACCTAACCTAACCTAACCTAACCTAGCCTAACCTAACCTAACCTAACCTAACCTAACCTAACCTAAACTAACCTAACCTAACCTAGCCTAACCTAACCTAACCTAACCTAACCTAACCTAACCTAGCCTAACCTAACCTAACCTAACCTAACCTAACCTAAACTAACCTAACCTAACCTAACCTAACCTAACCTAACCTAACCTGACCTAACCTAAACCTGACCTAACCTGACCTGACCTGACCTGACCTAACCTAACCTAACCTAACCTAACCTAACCTAACCTAACCTAACCTAACCTAACCTAACCTAAACTAACCTAACCTAACCTAACCTAACCTAACCTAACCTAACCTGACCTAACCTAAACCTGACCTAACCTGACCTGACCTGACCTGACCTAACCTAACCTAACCTAACCTAACCTAACCTAACCTAACCTAAACTAACCTAAACTAACCTAACCTGACCTAACCTGACCTAACCTGACCTAACCTGACCTGACCTGACCTGACCTAACCTAACCTAACCTAACCTGACCTAACTTGACCTAACCTGACCTGACCTAACCTAACCTAACCTAACCTAACCTGACCTAACCTGACCTAACCTAACCTGACCTAACCTGACCTGACCTGACCTGATCTGACCTGACCTGACCTGACCTAACCTAACCTAACCTAACCTAACCTAACCTAACCTAACCTAACCTAACCTGACCTGACCTAACCTGACCTGACCTAACCTGACCTAACCTGACCTGACCTAACCTAACCTGACCTAACCTGACCTGACCTGACCTGACCTAACCTAACCTAACCTAACCTAACCTGACCTAACCTAACCTAACCTGACCTAACCTAACCTGACCTAACCTAACCTGACCTGACCTGACCTGACCTGACCTGACCTAACCTAACCTAACCTAACCTGACCTGACCTGACCTAACCTGACCTGACCTAACCTAACCTGACCTAACCTAACCTGACCTAACCTGACCTGACCTTACCTGACCTAACCTAACCTGACCTAACCTAACCTAACCTGACCTAACCTAACCTAACCTAACCTAACCTAACCTAACCTAACCTGACCTAACCTGACCTGACCTAACCTAACCTGACCTGACCTAACCTAACCTGACCTGACCTAACCTAACCTAACCCAAGCTAACCTAACCTAACCTAACCTAACCTAACCTGACCTAACCTAACCTGACCTGACCTAACCTAACCTAACCCAAGCTAACCTAACCTAACCTAACCTAACCTGACCTGACCTAACCTAACCTAACCTGACCTGACCTAACCTAACCTAACCCAAGCTAACCTAATCTAACCTAACCTAACCTAACCTAACCTAACCTAACCTAACCTGACCTGACCTGACCTGACCTAACCTAACCTAACCTAACCTGGCCTGACCTAACCTAACCTAACCCAAGCTAACCTAGCCTAACCTAACCTAACCTAACCTAACCTAACCTAACCTAACCTAACCCAAGCTAACCTAGCCTAACCTGACCTAACCTAACCCAACCTGACCTGACCTGACCTGACCAAACCTAACCTAACCTAACCTAACCCATGCTTACCTAACCTAACCTAACCTAACCTAACCTGACCTAACCTAACCTAACCTGACCTGACCTGACCTGACCTGACCTGACCTAACCTAACCTAACCCATGCTAACCTAACCTAACCTAACCTCACCTAACATGACCTGACCTGACCTGACCTGACCTAACCTAACCTAACCTAACCTATGCTAACCTAACCTAACCTAACCTCACCTAACATGACCTGACCTGACCTGACCTGACCTAACCTAACCTAACCTAACCTAACCTAACCTAACCCATGCTAACCTTACCTAACCTAACCTCACCTAACATGACCTGACCTGACCTGACCTGACCTAACCTGACCTGACCTAACCTAACCTGACCTGACCTAACCTAATCTGACCTGGCCTGACCTGACCTGACCAAACCTGACCTAACCTAACCTAACCCATGCTAACCTAACCTCACCTAACATGACCTGACCTGACCTGACCTGACCTGACCAAACCTAACCTAACCTAACCTAACCTAACCCATGCTAACCTAACCTCACCTAACATGACCTGACCTGACCTGACCTGACCTGACCAAACCTAACCTAACCTAACCTAACCTAACCCATGCTAACCTAACCTCACCTAACATGACCTGACCTGACCTGACCTGACCTGACCAAACCTAACCTAACCTAACCTAACCTAACCCATGCTAACCTAACCTCACCTAACATGACCTGACCTGACCTGACCTGACCTAACCTAACAAAACCTAACAAAACCTAACCTAACCCTGATGCAACACCTACCCATCTAGAGGCTACAACAATGCCCTCACACTCTCTGCAACCTTCGACAAGCCGCGGGCTTCCTGTCCACTGAGGTTAATGGCCCTCAGTGTGGACCTCAGCTTCTGGCCTCAGACGAATGTGGAACAAAAATTTTCAGGAAAACTGTTTATGAAGGTGAGAGAGAGAGAGGCGTCGCTGCGCAGATCAATAGCTGGGACCAGGGCCAGGGGGGCGTTGACAGGTGGGCCAGGGCCAGGGGGGGCGTTGACAGGTGGGCCAGGGCCAGGGGGGGCGTTGACAGGTGGGCCAGGGCCAGGGGGGCGTTGACAGGTGGGCCAGGGCCAGGGGGGGCGTTGACAGGTGGGCCAGGGCCAGGGGGGGCGTTGACAGGTGGGCCAGGGCCAGGGGGGCGTTGACAGGTGAGCCAGGGCCAGAGGGGGCGTTGACAGGTGGGCCAGGGCCAGGGGGGGCGTTGACAGGTGGGCCAGGGCCAGGGGGGGCGTTGACAGGTGGGCCAGGGCCAGGGGGGGCGTTGACAGGTGGGCCAGGGCCAGGGGGCGCGTTGACAGGTGGGCCAGGGCCAGGGGGGGCGTTGACAGGTGGGCCAGGGCCAGGGAGGGCGTTGACAGGTGGGCCAGGGCCAGAGGGGGCGTTGACAGGTGGGCCAGGGCCAGGGAGGGCGTTGACAGGTTTGCCAGGGCCAGGGGGGGCGTTGACAGGTGGGCCAGGGCCAGGGGGGGCGTTGACAGGTGGGCCAGGGCCAGGGGGGCGTTGACAGGTGGGCCAGGGCCAGGGGGGGCATTGACAGGTGGGCCAGGGCCAGGGGGGGCGTTGACAGGTGGACCAGGGCCAGGGGGGGCGTTGACAGGTGGGCCAGGGCCAGGGGGGGCGTTGACAGGTGGGCCAGGGCCAGGGGGGCGTTGACAGGTGGGCCAGGGCCAGGGGGGCGTTGATAGGTGGGCCAGGGCCAGGGGGGGCGTTGACAGGTGGGCCAGGGCCAGGGGGGGCGTTGACAGGTGGGCCAGGGCCAGGGGAAGCGTTGACAGGTGGGGCAGGGCCAGGGGGGGCGTTGACAGGTGGGCTAGGGCCAGGGGGGCGTTGATAGGTGGGCCAGGGCCAGGGGGGCGTTGACAGGTGGGCCAGGGCCAGGGGGGGCGTTGATAGGTGGGCCAGGGCCAGGGGGGGCGTTGACAGGTGGGCCAGGGCCAGGGGGGGGCGTTGACAGGTGGGCCAGGACACCCCTTGGGGGCCACAGGTGTGGAGGGCCAGGGGGGGGCGTTGACAGGTGGGCCAGGGCCAGGGGGGCGTTGACAGGTGGGCCAGGGCCAGGGGGGGCGTTGACAGGTGGGCCAGGGGGGGCGTTGACAGGTGGGCCAGGGGGGGGCGTTGACAGGTGGGCCAGGGCCAGGGGGGCGTTGACAGGTGGGCCAGGGCCAGGGGGGGCGTTGACAGGTGGGCCAGGGGGGGGCGTTGACAGGTGGGCCAGGACACCCCTTGGGGGCCACAGGTGTGGAGGGCCAGGGGGGGCGTTGACAGGTGGGCAGGACACCCTTGGGGGCCACAGGTGTGGAGGGCCAGGGGGGGGCGTTGACAGGTGGGCCAGGACACCCCTTGGGGGCCACAGGTGTGAAGGGCCAGGGGGGGCGTTGTCAGGTGGGCCAGGACACCCTTGGGGGCCACAGGTGTGTAGGGCCAGGGGGGGCGTTGACAGGTGGGCCAGGACACCCTTGGGGGCCACAGGTGTGTAGGGCCAGGGGGGGCGTTGGCAGGTGGTCCAGGACACCCCTTGGGGGCCACAGGTGTGGAGGGCCAGGGGGGGGGGCGTTGACAGGTGGGCTAAGACACCCCTTGGGGGCCACAGGTGTAGAGGGCCAGGGGGGCGTTGTCAGGTGGGCCAGGACACCCCTTGGGGGCCACAGGTGTGTAGGGCCAGGGGGGGCGTTGGCAGGTGGGCCAGGACACCCTTGGGGGCCACAGGTGTGTAGGGCCAGGGGGAGCGTTGACAGGTGGGCCAGGACACCCTTGGGGGCCACAGGTGTGTAGGGCCAGGGGGGGGCGTTGACAGGTGTGCCAGGACACCCTTGGGGGCCACAGGCAGGTGTGGAGGACAGGCTGTAGGTCCCGGGTTCTATCCCGTTCGCCGGCTAGAAACAATGGGCAGAGTTTCTTTCACCCTGATGCCCCTGTTACCTAGCAGTAAATAGGTACCTGGGTGTTAGTCATCTGTCACGGGCTGCTTCCTTGGGTGTGAGAAAAA
>NC_091155.1:44478051-44518051 GCF_040958095.1 Procambarus clarkii
GGACACACAGGTGTACAGGGAGACACACAGGTGTACAGGGAGACACACAGGTGTACAGGGAGACACACAGGTGTACAGGGAGACACACAGGTGTACAGGGAGACACACAGGTGTACAGGGAGACACACAGGTGTACAGGGAGACACACAGGTGTACAGGGAGACACACAGGTGTACAGGGAGACACACAGGTGTACAGGAGGACACACAGGTGTACAGGGAGACACACAGGTGTACAGGGAGACACACAGGTGTACAGGGAGACACACAGGTGTACAGGGAGACACACACAGGTGTACAGGGAGACACAGGTGTACAGGGAGACACACAGGTGTACAGGGAGACACACACAGGTGTACAGGGAGACACACACAGGTGTACTGGGAGACACACAGGTGTACAGGGAGACACACACAGGTGTACAGGGAGACACAGGTGTACAGGGAGACACACAGGTGTACAGGAGGACACACAGCTGTACAGGGAGACACACAGGTGTACAGGGAGACACACAGGTGTACAGGAGGACACACAGGTGTACAGGGAGACACACACAGGTGTACAGGGAGACACACAGGTGTACAGGGAGACACACAGGTGTACAGGGAGACACACAGGTGTACAGGGAGACACACACAGGTGTACAGGGAGACACAGGTGTACAGGGAGACACACAGGTGTACAGGGAGACAGACAGGTGTACAGGGAGACACACAGGTGTACAGGAGGACACACAGGTGTACAGGAGGACACACAGGTGTACAGGGAGACACACAGGTGTACAGGGAGACACACAGGTGTACAGTGAGACACACAGGTGTACAGGGAGACACACAGGTGTACAGGGAGACACACAGGTGTACAGGGAGACACAGGTGTACAGGGAGACACACAGGTGTACAGGGAGACACACAGGTGTACAGTGAGACACACAGGTGTACAGGAGGACACACAGGTGTACAGTGAGACACACAGGTGTACAGGGAGACACACAGGTGTACAGGGAGACACACAGGTGTACAGGGAAACACACAGGTGTACAGGGAGACACACAGGTGTACAGGGAGACACACAGGTGTACAGGGAGACACACAGGTGTACAGGGACACACACAGGTGTACAGGGAGACACACACAGGTGTACAGGGAGACACACACAGGTGTACAAGGAGACACACAGGTGTACAGGGAGACACACAGGTATACAGGGAGACACACAGGTGTACAGGGAGACACACAGGTGTACAGGGAGACACACAGATGTACAGGGAGACACACAGGTGTACAGGGAGACACACAGGTGTACAGGGAGACACACAGGTGTACAGGGAGACACACACAGGTGTACAGGGAGACACAGGTGTACAGTGAGACACACAGGTGTACAGGGAGACACACAGGTGTACAGGGAGACACACAGGTGTACAGGGAGACACACAGGTGTACAGGGAGACACACAGGTGTACAGGGAGACACACAGGTGTACAGGGAGACACACAGGTGTACAGGGAGACACACACAGGTGTACAGGGAGACACACAGGTGTACAGGGAGACACACAGGTGTACAGGGAGACACACAGTGAACACCAACAGGGTGACAGTGAACACCAACAGGGTGACAGTGAACACCAACAGTGTGACAGTGAACACCAACAGTGTGACAGTGAACACCAACAGTGAACACCAACAGGGTGACAGGGAACACCAACAGTGTGACAGGGAACACCAACAGTGTGACAGTGAACACCAACAGTGTGACAGGGAACACCAACAGTGTGACAGGAAACACCAACAGTGTGACAGTGAACACCAACAGTGTGACAGGGAACACCAACAGTGTGACAGTGAACACCAACAGTGTGACAGTGAACACCAACAGTGTGAGAGTGAACACCAACAGTGTGACAGGGAACACCAACAGTGTGACAGTGAACACCAACAGTGTGACAGGGAACACCAACAGGGTGACAGTGAACACCAACAGTGAACAACAACAGTGAACACCAACAGTGAACACCAACCGTGAACACCAACAGGGTGACAGTGAACACCAACAGTGAACACCAAAAGGGTGACAGTGAACACCAACAGGGTGACAGTGAACACCAACAGTGTGACAGTGAACACCAACAGTGTGACAGTGAACACCAACAGTGAACACCAACATGGTGACAGTGAACACCAACAGGGTGACAGTGAACACCAACAGTGAACACCAACAGTGAACACCAACAGTGAACACCAACAGTGAACACCAACAGGGTGACAGTGAACACCAACAGGGTGACAGACAACACCAACAGTGTGACAGACAACACCAACAGTGTGACAGACAACACCAACAGGGTGACAGACAACACCAACAGTGTGACAGACAACACCAACAGTGTGACAGACAACACCAACAGTGTGACAGACAACACCAACAGTGTGACAGACAACACCAACAGTGAACACCAACAGTGTGACAGACAACACCAACAGTGTGACAGACAACACCAACAGTGTGACAGACAACACCAACAGTGTGACAGACAACACCAACAGTGTGACAGACAACACCAACAGTGTGACAGTCAACACCAACAGTGTGACAGACAACACCAACAGTGTGACAGACAACACCAACAGTGTGACAGACAACACCAACAGTGTGACAGACAACAACAACAGTGTGACAGACAACACCAACAGGGTGACAGACAACACCAACAGTGTGACAGACAACACCAACAGTGTGACAGACAACACCAACAGTGTGACAGACAACACCAACAGTGTGACAGACAACACCAACAGTGTGACAGACAACACCAACAGTGTGACAGACAACACCAACAGTGTGACAGACAACACCAACAGTGTGACAGACAACACCAACAGTGAACACCAACAGTGTGACAGACAACACCAACAGTGTGACAGTGAACACCAACAGTGTGACAGACAACACCAACAGTGTGACAGTGAACACCAACAGTGTGACAGACAACAGGGTGACAGACAACACCAACAGTGAACACCAACAGGGTTACAGTGAACACCAACAGTGTGACAGACAACACCAACAGTGTGACAGACAACACCAACAGTGTGACAGACAACAGGGTGACAGACAACACCAACAGGGTGACAGACAACACCAACAGTGTGACAGACAACACCAACAGTGTGACAGTGAACACCAACAGTGTGACAGACAACACCAACAGTGTGACAGTGAACACCAACAGTGTGACAGACAACAGGGTGACAGACAACACCAACAGAGTGACAGACAACACCAACAGTGTGACAGACAACACCAACAGTGTGACAGTGAACACCAACAGTGTGACAGTGAACACCAACAGTGTGACAGACAACACCAACAGTGTGACAGTGAACACCAACAGTGTGACAGTGAACACCAACAGTGTGACAGACAACACCAACAGTGTGACAGACAACACCAACAGTGTGACAGACAACACCAACAGGGTGACAGACAACACCAACAGTGTGACAGACAACACCAACAGGGTGACAGTGAACACCAACAGGGTGACAGTGAACACCAACAGTAAACACCAATAGTGTGACAGTGAACACGAACAGTGAACACCAACAGGGTGACAGTGAACACCAACAGTGAACACCAACAGGGTGACAGTGAACACCAACAGGGTGACAGTGAACACCAACAGTGTGACAGTGAACACCAACAGTGTGACAGTGAACACCAACAGGGTGACAGTGAACACCAACAGGGTGACAGTGAACACCAACAGTGAACACCAACAGTGAACACCAACAGTGAACACCAACAGTAAACACCAACAGGGTGACAGTGAACACCAACAGGGTGACAGACAACACCAACAGTGTGACAGACATTACCAACAGTGTGACAGACAACACCAACAGGGTGACAGACAACACCAACAGTGTGACAGACAACACCAACAGTGTGACAGTGAACACCAACAGTGTGACAGACAACACCAACAGTGTGACAGTGAACACCAACAGTGTGACAGACAACACCAACAGTGTGACAGACAACACCAACAGTGTGACAGACAACACCAGACACACAGGTGTACAGGGAGACACACAGGTGTACAGGGAGACACACAGGTGTACAGGGAGACACACAAGTGTACAGAGAGACACACAGGTGTACAGGGAGACACACAGGTGTACAGGGAGACACACACAGGTGTACAGGGAGACACACAGGTGTACAGGGAGACACACAGGTGTACAGGGAGACACACAGGTGTACAGGGAGACACACAGGTGTACAGGGAGACACACAGGTGTACAGGGAGACACACACAGGTGTACAGGGAGACACACAGGTGTACAGGGAGACACACAGGTGTACAGGGAGACACACAGGTGTACAGGGACACACACAGGTGTACAGGGAGACACACACAGGTGTACAGGGAGACACACAGGTGTACAGGGAGACACACAGGTGTACAGGGAGACACACAGGTGTACAGGGAGACACACAGGTGTACAGGGAGACACACAGGTGTACAGGGAGACACACAGGTGTACAGGGAGACACACAGGTGTACAGGGAGACACACAGGTGTACAGGGAGACACACAGGTGTACAGGGAGACACACAGGTGTACAGGGAGACACACAGGTGTACAGGGAGACACACACAGGTGTACAGGGAGACACACAGGTGTACAGGGAGACACACAGGTGTACAGGGAGACACACAGGTGTACAGGGAGACACACAGGTGTACAGGGAGACACACAGGTGTACAAGGAGACACACAGGTGTACAGGGAGACACACACAGGTGTACAGGGAGACACACAGGTGTACAGGGACACACACAGGTGTACAGGGAGACACACAGGTGTACAGGGACACACACAGGTGTACAGGGAGACACACACAGGTGTACAGGGAGACACACACAGGTGTACAGGGAGACACACAGGTGTACAGGGAGACACACAGGTGTACAGGGAGACACACAGGTGTACAGGGAGACACACAGGTGTACAGGGAGACACACAGGTGTACAGGGAGACACACAGGTGTACAGGGAGACACACAGGTGTACAGGGAGACACACAGGTGTACAGGGAGACACACACAGGTGTACAGGGAGACACAGGTGTACAGTGAGACACACAGGTGTACAGGGAGACACACAGGTGTACAGGGAGACACACAGGTGTACAGGGAGACACACAGGTGTACAGGGAGACACACAGGTGTACAGGGAGACACACAGGTGTACAGGGAGACACACAGGTGTACAGGGAGACAAACAGGTGTACAGGGAGACATACACAGGTGTACAGGGAGACACACAGGTGTACAGGGAGACACACAGGTGTACAGGGAGACACACAGGTGTACAGGGACACACACAGGTGTACAGGGAGACACACACAGGTGTACAGGGAGACACACACAGGTGTACAGGGAGACACACAGGTGTACAGGGAGACACACAGGTGTACAGGGAGACACACAGGTGTACAGGGAGACACACAGGTGTACATGGAGACACACAGGTGTACAGGGAGACACACAGGTGTACAGGGAGACACAGGTGTACAGGGAGACACACACATAGGTGTACAGGGAGACACAGGTGTACAGTGAGACACACAGTTGTACAGGGAGACACACAGGTGTACAGAAGACACACAGGTGTAGAGGGAGACACACACAGGTGTACAGGGAGACACACACAGGTGTACAGGGAGACACATAGGTGTACAGGGAGACACACAGGTGTACAGTGAGACACAGGTGTACAGGGAGACACACAAGTGTACAGGGAGACACACAGGTGTACAGGGAGACACACACAGGTGTACAGGGAGACACAGGTGTACAGGGAGACACACAGGTGTACAGGGAGACACACAGGTGTACAGGGAGACACACAGGTGTACAGGGAGACACACAGGTGTACAGTGAGACACAGGTGTACAGGGAGAGACACACAGGTGTACAGGGAGACACAGGTGTACAGTGAGACACAGGTGTACAGGGAGACACACAGGTGTACAGTGAGACACAGGTGTACAGGGAGACACACACAGGTGTACAGGGAGACACAGGTGTACAGTGAGACACAGGTGTACAGGGAGACACACAGGTGTACAGGGAGACACACAGGTGTACAGGGAGACACACAGGTGTACAGGGAGACACACAGGTGTACAGTGAGACACAGGTGTACAGTGAGACACAGGTGTACAGTGAGACACAGGTGTACAGGGAGACACACACAGGTGTACAGGGAGACACAGGTGTACAGTGAGACACAGGTGTACAGGGAGACACACAGGTGTACAGGGAGACACACAGGTGTACAGGGAGACACACAGGTGTACAGGGAGACACACAGGTGTACAGGGAGACACACAGATGTACAGGGAGACACACAGGTGTACAGGGAGACACACACAGGTGTACAGTGAGACACAGGTGTACAGGGAGACACACACAGGTGTACAGTGAGACACAGGTGTACAGGGAGACACACAGGTGTACAGGGAGACACACACAGGTGTACAGGAGGACACACAGGTGTACAGGAGGACACACAGGTGTACAGGGAGACACACATGTGTACAGGGAGACACACAGGTGTACAGGGAGACACACAGGTGTACAGGGAGACACACAGGTGTACAGGGAGACACATAGGTGTACAGGGAGACACACAGGTGTACAGGGAGACACACACAGGTATACAGGGAGACACACAGGTGTACAGAGAGACACACAGGTGTACAGGGAGACACACAGGTGTACAGGGAGACACACAGGTGTACAGGGAGACACACAGGTGTACAGGGAGACACACAGGTGTACAGCGAGACACACAGGTGTACAGGGAGGCACACAGGTGTACAGGGAAGACACAGGTGTACAGGGAGACACACAGGTGTACAGGGAGACACACAGGTGTACAGGGAGACACACAGGTGTACAGGGAGACACACACAGGTGTACAGGGAGACACACAGGTGTACAGGGAGACACACAGGTGTACAGGGAGACACACAGGTGTACAGGGAGACACACAGGTGTACAGGGAGACACACACAGGTGTACAGGGAGACACAGGTGTACAGGGAGACACACAGGTGTACAGGGAGACACACAGATGTACAGGGAGACACACAGGTGTACAGTGAGACACACAGGTGTACAGGGAGACACACAGGTGTACAGGGAGACACACAGGTGTACAGGAGGACACACAGGTGTACAGGGAGACACACAGGTGTACAGGGAGACACACAGGTGTACAGGGAGACACACAGGTGTACAGGGAGACACACAGGTGTACAGGGAGACACACAGGTGTACAGGGAGACACACAGGTGTACAGGGAGACACACAGGTGTACAGGGAGACACACAGGTGTACAGGGAGACACACAGGTGTACAGGGAGACACACAGGTGTACAGGGAGACACATAGGTGTACAGGGAGACACACAGGTGTACAGGGAGACACACACAGGTATACAGGGAGACACACAGGTGTACAGGGAGACACACAGGTGTACAGGGAGACACACAGGTGTACAGGGAGACACACAGGTGTACAGGGAGACACACAGGTGTACAGGGAGACACACAGGTGTACAGCGAGACACACAGGTGTACAGGGAGGCACACAGGTGTACAGGGAGACACAGGTGTACAGGGAGACACACAGGTGTACAGGGAGACACAAAGATGTACAGGGAGACACACAGGTGTACAGTGAGACACACAGGTGTACAGGGAGACACACAGGTGTACAGGGAGACACACAGGTGTACAGGAGGACACACAGGTGTACAGGGAGACACACAGGTGTACAGGGAGACACACAGGTGTACAGGGAGACACACAGGTGTACAGGGAGACACACAGGTGTACAGGGAGACACACAGGTGTACAGGGAGACACACAGGTGTACAGGGAGACACACAGGTGTACAGGAGGACACACAGGTGTACAGGGAGACACACACAGGTGTACAGGGAGACACACAGGTGTACAGGGAGACACAGGTGTTTGACCCTCTAACAAGAACTTATCTCTCTCATATTCTAGGAAGTTGAGTGCCAGTCATTACCAGGAAATGATTAGATAATGCTCCCTGCACACTGTGCAATGGTAACTACCTCCTTCTGGGGCTTGGTGTTCCAATGTTTATGTCTTGTTGTTGACAGTGAACACCAACAGTGAACACCAACAGTGTGACAGTGAACACCAACAGTGTGACAGTGAACACCAACAGTGTGACAGGGAACACCAACAGTGAACACCAACAGGGTGACAGGGAACACCAACAGTGTGACAGGGAACACCAACAGTGTGACAGGCAACACCAACAGTGTGACAGGGAACACCAACAGGGTGACAGTGAACACCAACAGTGAACACCAACAGTGTGACAGTGAACACCAACAGTGTGACAGTGAACACCAACAGTGTGACAGGGAACACCAACAGTGTGACAGGGAACACCAACAGGGTGACAGTGAACACCAACAGTGAACACCAACAGTGTGACAGTGAACACCAACAGTGTGACAGTGAACACCAACAGTGAACACCAACAGTGTGACAGTGAACACCAACAGTGTGACAGTGAACACCAACAGTGTGACAGGGAACACCAACAGTGTGACAGGGAACACCAACAGTGTGACAGTGAACACCAACAGTGTGACAGGGAACACCAACAGTGTGACAGGGAACACCAACAGTGTGACAGTGAACACCAACAGTGTGACAGTGAACACCAACAGTGTGACAGGGAACACCAACAGTGTGACAGGGAACACCAACAGTGTGACAGGGAACACCAACAGTGTGACAGTGAACACCAACAGTGTGACAGTGAACACCAACAGTGTGACCGTGAACACCAACAGTGTGACAGGGAACACCAACAGGGTGACAGTGAACACCAACAGTGAACACCAACAGTGTGACAGTGAACACCAACAGTGAACACCAACAGTGTGACAGACAACACCAACAGTGTGACAGGGAACACCAACAGTGTGACAGGGAACACCAACAGTGTGACAGTGAACACCAACAGTGTGACAGTGAACACCAACAGTGTGACAGTGAACACCAACAGTGTGACAGGGAACACCAACAGGGTGACAGTGAACACCAACAGTGAACACCAACAGTGAACACCAACAGTGAACACCAACAGTGAACACCAACAGTGAACACCAACAGTGAACACCAACAGTGTGACATTGAACATCAACAGTGAACACCAACAGTGTGACAGTGAACACCAACAGTGAACACCAACAGGGTGACAGTGAACACCAACAGGGTGACAGTGAACACCAACAGTGTGACAGTGAACACCAACAGTGAACACCAACAGTGTGACAGACAACACCAACAGTGTGACAGTGAACACCAACAGGGTGACAGTGAACACCAACAGGGTGACAGTGAACACCAACAGTGTGACAGTGAACACGAACAGTGAACACCAACAGTGTGACAGACAACACCAACAGTGTGACAGACAATACCAACAGTGTGACAGTGAACACCAACAGGGTGACAGTGAACACCAACAGTGTGACAGTGAACACCAACAGTGTGACAGGGAACACCAACAGTGAACACCAACAGGGTGACAGTGAACACCAACAGTGTGACAGTGAACACCAACAGTGTGACAGTGAACACGAACAGTGAACACCAACAGTGTGACAGACAACACCAACAGTGTGACAGACAACACCAACAGTGTGACAGTGAACACCAACAGGGTGACAGTGAACACCAACAGTGTGACAGTGAACACCAACAGTGTGACAGTGAACACCAACAGTGAACACCAACAGGGTGACAGTGAACACCAACAGGGTGACAGTGAACACCAACAGTGAACACCAACAGGGTGACAGTGAACACCAACAGGGTGACAGTGAACACCAACAGTGAACACCAACAGGGTGACAGTGAACACCAACAGTGAACACCAACAGTGTGACAGTGAACACCAACAGGGTGACAGTGAACACCAACAGTGAACACCAACAGGGTGACAGTGAACACCAACAGTGTGACAGTGAACACCAACAGGGTGACAGTGAACACCAACAGTGAACACCAACAGTGTGACAGTGAACACCAACAGTAAACACCAACAGTGTGACAGTGAACACCAACAGTGTGACAGTGAACACCAACAGTGTGACAGGGAACACCAACAGTGTGACAGTGAACACCAACAGTGTGACAGTGAACACCAACAGTGTGACAGTGAACACCAACAGTGTGACAGGGAACACCAACAGTGTGACAGTGAACACCAACAGTGTGACAGTGAACACCAACAGTGTGACAGTGAACACCAACAGTGTGACAGTGAACACCAACAGTGTGACAGTGAACACGAACAGTAAACACCAACAGTGTGACAGTGAACACCAACAGTGTGACAGTGAACACCAACAGTGTGACAGTGAACACGAACAGTAAACACCAACAGTGTGACAGTGAACACCAACAGTGTGACAGTGAACACCAACAGTGTGACAGTGAACACCAACAGTGTGACAGGGAACACCAACAGTGTGACAGTGAACACCAACAGTGTGACAGGGAACACCAACAGTGTGACAGGGAACACCAACAGTGTGACAGTGAACACCAACAGTGTGACAGTGAACACCAACAGTGTGACAGTGAACACCAACAGTGTGACAGGGAACACCAACAGTGTGACAGTGAACACCAACAGTGTGACAGTGAACACCAACAGTGTGACAGTGAACACCAACAGTGTGACAGTGAACACGAACAGTAAACACCAACAGTGTGACAGTGAACACCAACAGTGTGACAGTGAACACCAACAGTGTGACAGTGAACACCAACAGTGTGACAGGGAACACCAACTGTGTGACAGTGAACACCAACAGTGTGACAGTGAACACCAACAGTGTGACAGTGAACACCAACAGTGTGACAGTGAACACGAACAGTAAACACCAACAGTGTGACAGTGAACACCAACAGTGTGACAGTGAACACCAACAGTGTGACAGTGAACACCAACAGTGTGACAGTGAACACGAACAGTAAACACCAACAGTGTGACAGTGAACACCAACAGTAAACACCAACAGTGTGACAGTGAACACCAACAGTAAACACCAACAGGGTGACAGTGAACACCAACAGGGTGACAGTGAACACCAACAGTGTGACAGTGAACACCAACAGTGTGACAGTGAACACCAACAGTGAACACCAACAGGGTGACAGTGAACACCAACAGTGAACACCAACAGTGAACACCAACAGTGAACACCAACAGTGAACACCAACAGGGTGACAGTGAACACCAACAGGGTGACAGTGAACACCAACAGTGTGACAGTGAACACCAACAGTGTGACAGACAACACCAACAGGGTGACAGACAACACCAACAGTGTGACAGTGAACACCAACAGGGTGACAGTGAACACCAACAGTGAACACCAACAGTGAACACCAACAGTGAACACCAACAGTAAACACCAACAGGGTGACAGTGAACACCAACAGGGTGACAGACAACACCAACAGTGTGACAGACATTACCAACAGTGTGACAGACAACACCAACAGGGTGACAGACAACACCAACAGTGTGACAGACAACACCAACAGTGTGACAGTGAACACCAACAGTGTGACAGACAACACCAACAGTGTGACAGTGAACACCAACAGTGTGACAGACAACACCAACAGTGTGACAGACAACACCAACAGTGTGACAGACAACACCAGACACACAGGTGTACAGGGAGACACACAGGTGTACAGGGAGACACACAGGTGTACAGGGAGACACACAAGTGTACAGAGAGACACACAGGTGTACAGGGAGACACACAGGTGTACAGGGAGACACACACAGGTGTACAGGGAGACACACAGGTGTACAGGGAGACACACAGGTGTACAGGGAGACACACAGGTGTACAGGGAGACACACAGGTGTACAGGGAGACACACAGGTGTACAGGGAGACACACACAGGTGTACAGGGAGACACACAGGTGTACAGGGAGACACACAGGTGTACAGGGAGACACACAGGTGTACAGGGACACACACAGGTGTACAGGGAGACACACACAGGTGTACAGGGAGACACACAGGTGTACAGGGAGACACACAGGTGTACAGGGAGACACACAGGTGTACAGGGAGACACACAGGTGTACAGGGAGACACACAGGTGTACAGGGAGACACACAGGTGTACAGGGAGACACACAGGTGTACAGGGAGACACACAGGTGTACAGGGAGACACACAGGTGTACAGGGAGACACACAATTGTACAGGGAGACACACAGGTGTACAGGGAGACACACACAGGTGTACAGGGAGACACACAGGTGTACAGGGAGACACACAGGTGTACAGGGAGACACACAGGTGTACAGGGAGACACACAGGTGTACAGGGAGACACACAGGTGTACAAGGAGACACACAGGTGTACAGGGAGACACACACAGGTGTACAGGGAGACACACAGGTGTACAGGGACACACACAGGTGTACAGGGAGACACACAGGTGTACAGGGACACACACAGGTGTACAGGGAGACACACACAGGTGTACAGGGAGACACACACAGGTGTACAGGGAGACACACAGGTGTACAGGGAGACACACAGGTGTACAGGGAGACACACAGGTGTACAGGGAGACACACAGGTGTACAGGGAGACACACAGGTGTACAGGGAGACACACAGGTGTACAGGGAGACACACAGGTGTACAGGGAGACACACAGGTGTACAGGGAGACACACACAGGTGTACAGGGAGACACAGGTGTACAGTGAGACACACAGGTGTACAGGGAGACACACAGGTGTACAGGGAGACACACAGGTGTACAGGGAGACACACAGGTGTACAGGGAGACACACAGGTGTACAGGGAGACACACAGGTGTACAGGGAGACACACAGGTGTACAGGGAGACAAACAGGTGTACAGGGAGACATACACAGGTGTACAGGGAGACACACAGGTGTACAGGGAGACACACAGGTGTACAGGGAGACACACAGGTGTACAGGGACACACACAGGTGTACAGGGAGACACACACAGGTGTACAGGGAGACACACACAGGTGTACAGGGAGACACACAGGTGTACAGGGAGACACACAGGTGTACAGGGAGACACACAGGTGTACAGGGAGACACACAGGTGTACATGGAGACACACAGGTGTACAGGGAGACACACAGGTATACAGGGAGACACAGGTGTACAGGGAGACACACACATAGGTGTACAGGGAGACACAGGTGTACAGTGAGACACACAGTTGTACAGGGAGACACACAGGTGTACAGAAGACACACAGGTGTAGAGGGAGACACACACAGGTGTACAGGGAGACACACACAGGTGTACAGGGAGACACATAGGTGTACAGGGAGACACACAGGTGTACAGTGAGACACAGGTGTACAGGGAGACACACAAGTGTACAGGGAGACACACAGGTGTACAGGGAGACACACACAGGTGTACAGGGAGACACAGGTGTACAGGGAGACACACAGGTGTACAGGGAGACACACAGGTGTACAGGGAGACACACAGGTGTACAGGGAGACACACAGGTGTACAGTGAGACACAGGTGTACAGGGAGAGACACACAGGTGTACAGGGAGACACAGGTGTACAGTGAGACACAGGTGTACAGGGAGACACACAGGTGTACAGTGAGACACAGGTGTACAGGGAGACACACACAGGTGTACAGGGAGACACACAGGTGTACAGGGAGACACACAGGTGTACAGGGAGACACACAGGTGTACAGGAGGACACACAGGTGTACAGGGAGACACACACAGGTGTACAGGGAGACACACAGGTGTACAGGGAGACACAGGTGTTTGACCCTCTAACAAGAACTTATCTCTCTCATATTCTAGGAAGTTGAGTGCCAGTCATTACCAGGAAATGATTAGATAATGCTCCCTGCACACTGTGCAATGGTAACTACCTCCTTCTGGGGCTTGGTGTTCCAATGTTTATGTCTTGTTGTTGACAGTGAACACCAACAGTGAACACCAACAGTGTGACAGTGAACACCAACAGTGTGACAGTGAACACCAACAGTGTGACAGGGAACACCAACAGTGAACACCAACAGGGTGACAGGGAACACCAACAGTGTGACAGGGAACACCAACAGTGTGACAGGCAACACCAACAGTGTGACAGGGAACACCAACAGGGTGACAGTGAACACCAACAGTGAACACCAACAGTGTGACAGTGAACACCAACAGTGTGACAGTGAACACCAACAGTGTGACAGGGAACACCAACAGTGTGACAGGGAACACCAACAGGGTGACAGTGAACACCAACAGTGAACACCAACAGTGTGACAGTGAACACCAACAGTGTGACAGTGAACACCAACAGTGAACACCAACAGTGTGACAGTGAACACCAACAGTGTGACAGTGAACACCAACAGTGTGACAGGGAACACCAACAGTGTGACAGGGAACACCAACAGTGTGACAGTGAACACCAACAGTGTGACAGGGAACACCAACAGTGTGACAGGGAACACCAACAGTGTGACAGTGAACACCAACAGTGTGACAGTGAACACCAACAGTGTGACAGGGAACACCAACAGTGTGACAGGGAACACCAACAGTGTGACAGGGAACACCAACAGTGTGACAGTGAACACCAACAGTGTGACAGTGAACACCAACAGTGTGACCGTGAACACCAACAGTGTGACAGGGAACACCAACAGGGTGACAGTGAACACCAACAGTGAACACCAACAGTGTGACAGTGAACACCAACAGTGAACACCAACAGTGTGACAGACAACACCAACAGTGTGACAGGGAACACCAACAGTGTGACAGGGAACACCAACAGTGTGACAGTGAACACCAACAGTGTGACAGTGAACACCAACAGTGTGACAGTGAACACCAACAGTGTGACAGGGAACACCAACAGGGTGACAGTGAACACCAACAGTGAACACCAACAGTGAACACCAACAGTGAACACCAACAGTGAACACCAACAGTGAACACCAACAGTGAACACCAACAGTGTGACATTGAACATCAACAGTGAACACCAACAGTGTGACAGTGAACACCAACAGTGAACACCAACAGGGTGACAGTGAACACCAACAGGGTGACAGTGAACACCAACAGTGTGACAGTGAACACCAACAGTGAACACCAACAGTGTGACAGACAACACCAACAGTGTGACAGTGAACACCAACAGGGTGACAGTGAACACCAACAGGGTGACAGTGAACACCAACAGTGTGACAGTGAACACGAACAGTGAACACCAACAGTGTGACAGACAACACCAACAGTGTGACAGACAATACCAACAGTGTGACAGTGAACACCAACAGGGTGACAGTGAACACCAACAGTGTGACAGTGAACACCAACAGTGTGACAGGGAACACCAACAGTGAACACCAACAGGGTGACAGTGAACACCAACAGTGTGACAGTGAACACCAACAGTGTGACAGTGAACACGAACAGTGAACACCAACAGTGTGACAGACAACACCAACAGTGTGACAGACAACACCAACAGTGTGACAGTGAACACCAACAGGGTGACAGTGAACACCAACAGTGTGACAGTGAACACCAACAGTGTGACAGTGAACACCAACAGTGAACACCAACAGGGTGACAGTGAACACCAACAGGGTGACAGTGAACACCAACAGTGAACACCAACAGGGTGACAGTGAACACCAACAGGGTGACAGTGAACACCAACAGTGAACACCAACAGGGTGACAGTGAACACCAACAGTGAACACCAACAGTGTGACAGTGAACACCAACAGGGTGACAGTGAACATCAACAGTGAACACCAACAGGGTGACAGTGAACACCAACAGTGTGACAGTGAACACCAACAGGGTGACAGTGAACACCAACAGTGAACACCAACAGTGTGACAGTGAACACCAACAGTAAACACCAACAGTGTGACAGTGAACACCAACAGTGTGACAGTGAACACCAACAGTGTGACAGGGAACACCAACAGTGTGACAGTGAACACCAACAGTGTGACAGTGAACACCAACAGTGTGACAGTGAACACCAACAGTGTGACAGGGAACACCAACAGTGTGACAGTGAACACCAACAGTGTGACAGTGAACACCAACAGTGTGACAGTGAACACCAACAGTGTGACAGTGAACACCAACAGTGTGACAGTGAACACGAACAGTAAACACCAACAGTGTGACAGTGAACACCAACAGTGTGACAGTGAACACCAACAGTGTGACAGTGAACTCGAACAGTAAACACCAACAGTGTGACAGTGAACACCAACAGTGTGACAGTGAACACCAACAGTGTGACAGTGAACACCAACAGTGTGACAGGGAACACCAACAGTGTGACAGTGAACACCAACAGTGTGACAGGGAACACCAACAGTGTGACAGGGAACACCAACAGTGTGACAGTGAACACCAACAGTGTGACAGTGAACACCAACAGTGTGACAGTGAACACCAACAGTGTGACAGGGAACACCAACAGTGTGACAGTGAACACCAACAGTGTGACAGTGAACACCAACAGTGTGACAGTGAACACCAACAGTGTGACAGTGAACACGAACAGTAAACACCAACAGTGTGACAGTGAACACCAACAGTGTGACAGTGAACACCAACAGTGTGACAGTGAACACCAACAGTGTGACAGGGAACACCAACTGTGTGACAGTGAACACCAACAGTGTGACAGTGAACACCAACAGTGTGACAGTGAACACCAACAGTGTGACAGTGAACACGAACAGTAAACACCAACAGTGTGACAGTGAACACCAACAGTGTGACAGTGAACACCAACAGTGTGACAGTCAACACCAACAGTGTGACAGTGAACACGAACAGTAAACACCAACAGTGTGACAGTGAACACCAACAGTAAACACCAACAGTGTGACAGTGAACACCAACAGTAAACACCAACAGGGTGACAGTGAACACCAACAGGGTGACAGTGAACACCAACAGTGTGACAGTGAACACCAACAGTGTGACAGTGAACACCAACAGTGAACACCAACAGGGTGACAGTGAACACCAACAGTGAACACCAACAGTGAACACCAACAGTGAACACCAACAGGGTGACAGTGAACACCAACAGGGTGACAGTGAACACCAACAGTGTGACAGTGAACACCAACAGTGTGACAGACAACACCAACAGGGTGACAGACAACACCAACAGTGTGACAGTGAACACCAACAGGGTGACAGTGAACACCAACAGTGAACACCAACAGTGAACACCAACAGTGAACACCAACAGTAAACACCAACAGGGTGACAGTGAACACCAACAGGGTGACAGACAACACCAACAGTGTGACAGACATTACCAACAGTGTGACAGACAACACCAACAGGGTGACAGACAACACCAACAGTGTGACAGACAACACCAACAGTGTGACAGTGAACACCAACAGTGTGACAGACAACACCAACAGTGTGACAGTGAACACCAACAGTGTGACAGACAACACCAACAGTGTGACAGACAACACCAACAGTGTGACAGACAACACCAGACACACAGGTGTACAGGGAGACACACAGGTGTACAGGGAGACACACAGGTGTACAGGGAGACACACAAGTGTACAGAGAGACACACAGGTGTACAGGGAGACACACAGGTGTACAGGGAGACACACACAGGTGTACAGGGAGACACACAGGTGTACAGGGAGACACACAGGTGTACAGGGAGACACACAGGTGTACAGGGAGACACACAGGTGTACAGGGAGACACACAGGTGTACAGGGAGACACACACAGGTGTACAGGGAGACACACAGGTGTACAGGGAGACACACAGGTGTACAGGGAGACACACAGGTGTACAGGGACACACACAGGTGTACAGGGAGACACACACAGGTGTACAGGGAGACACACAGGTGTACAGGGAGACACACAGGTGTACAGGGAGACACACAGGTGTACAGGGAGACACACAGGTGTACAGGGAGACACACAGGTGTACAGGGAGACACACA
The DNA here is from genome assembly GCF_040958095.1 of Procambarus clarkii. Lineage (NCBI taxonomy): Eukaryota > Metazoa > Arthropoda > Malacostraca > Decapoda > Cambaridae > Procambarus > Procambarus clarkii. The sequence goes on from NC_091155.1 coordinate 44,496,232, forward strand.
GGTGTACAGGGAGACACACAGGTGTACAGGGAGACACACAGGTGTACAGGGAAACACACAGGTGTACAGGGAGACACACAGGTGTACAGGGAGACACACAGGTGTACAGGGAGACACACACAGGTGTACAGGGAGACACACAGGTGTACAGGGAGACACACAGGTGTACAGGGAGACACACAGGTGTACAGGGAGACACACAGGTGTACAGGGAGACACACAGGTGTACAAGGAGACACACAGGTGTACAGGGAGACACACACAGGTGTACAGGGAGACACACAGGTGTACAGGGACACACACAGGTGTACAGGGAGACACACAGGTGTACAGGGACACACACAGGTGTACAGGGAGACACACACAGGTGTACAGGGAGACACACACAGGTGTACAGGGAGACACACAGGTGTACAGGGAGACACACAGGTGTACAGGGAGACACACAGGTGTACAGGGAGACACACAGGTGTACAGGGAGACACACAGGTGTACAGGGAGACACACAGGTGTACAGGGAGACACACAGGTGTACAGGGAGACACACAGGTGTACAGGGAGACACACACAGGTGTACAGGGAGACACAGGTGTACAGTGAGACACACAGGTGTACAGGGAGACACACAGGTGTACAGGGAGACACACAGGTGTACAGGGAGACACACAGGTGTACAGGGAGACACACAGGTGTACAGGGAGACACACAGGTGTACAGGGAGACACACAGGTGTACAGGGAGACAAACAGGTGTACAGGGAGACATACACAGGTGTACAGGGAGACACACAGGTGTACAGGGAGACACACAGGTGTACAGGGAGACACACAGGTGTACAGGGACACACACAGGTGTACAGGGAGACACACACAGGTGTACAGGGAGACACACACAGGTGTACAGGGAGACACACAGGTGTACAGGGAGACACACAGGTGTACAGGGAGACACACAGGTGTACAGGGAGACACACAGGTGTACATGGAGACACACAGGTGTACAGGGAGACACACAGGTGTACAGGGAGACACAGGTGTACAGGGAGACACACACATAGGTGTACAGGGAGACACAGGTGTACAGTGAGACACACAGTTGTACAGGGAGACACACAGGTGTACAGAAGACACACAGGTGTAGAGGGAGACACACACAGGTGTACAGGGAGACACACACAGGTGTACAGGGAGACACATAGGTGTACAGGGAGACACACAGGTGTACAGTGAGACACAGGTGTACAGGGAGACACACAAGTGTACAGGGAGACACACAGGTGTACAGGGAGACACACACAGGTGTACAGGGAGACACAGGTGTACAGGGAGACACACAGGTGTACAGGGAGACACACAGGTGTACAGGGAGACACACAGGTGTACAGGGAGACACACAGGTGTACAGTGAGACACAGGTGTACAGGGAGAGACACACAGGTGTACAGGGAGACACAGGTGTACAGTGAGACACAGGTGTACAGGGAGACACACAGGTGTACAGTGAGACACAGGTGTACAGGGAGACACACACAGGTGTACAGGGAGACACAGGTGTACAGTGAGACACAGGTGTACAGGGAGACACACAGGTGTACAGGGAGACACACAGGTGTACAGGGAGACACACAGGTGTACAGGGAGACACACAGGTGTACAGTGAGACACAGGTGTACAGTGAGACACAGGTGTACAGTGAGACACAGGTGTACAGGGAGACACACACAGGTGTACAGGGAGACACAGGTGTACAGTGAGACACAGGTGTACAGGGAGACACACAGGTGTACAGGGAGACACACAGGTGTACAGGGAGACACACAGGTGTACAGGGAGACACACAGGTGTACAGGGAGACACACAGATGTACAGGGAGACACACAGGTGTACAGGGAGACACACACAGGTGTACAGTGAGACACAGGTGTACAGGGAGACACACACAGGTGTACAGTGAGACACAGGTGTACAGGGAGACACACAGGTGTACAGGGAGACACACACAGGTGTACAGGAGGACACACAGGTGTACAGGAGGACACACAGGTGTACAGGGAGACACACATGTGTACAGGGAGACACACAGGTGTACAGGGAGACACACAGGTGTACAGGGAGACACACAGGTGTACAGGGAGACACATAGGTGTACAGGGAGACACACAGGTGTACAGGGAGACACACACAGGTATACAGGGAGACACACAGGTGTACAGAGAGACACACAGGTGTACAGGGAGACACACAGGTGTACAGGGAGACACACAGGTGTACAGGGAGACACACAGGTGTACAGGGAGACACACAGGTGTACAGCGAGACACACAGGTGTACAGGGAGGCACACAGGTGTACAGGGAAGACACAGGTGTACAGGGAGACACACAGGTGTACAGGGAGACACACAGGTGTACAGGGAGACACACAGGTGTACAGGGAGACACACACAGGTGTACAGGGAGACACACAGGTGTACAGGGAGACACACAGGTGTACAGGGAGACACACAGGTGTACAGGGAGACACACAGGTGTACAGGGAGACACACACAGGTGTACAGGGAGACACAGGTGTACAGGGAGACACACAGGTGTACAGGGAGACACCCAGATGTACAGGGAGACACACAGGTGTACAGTGAGACACACAGGTGTACAGGGAGACACACAGGTGTACAGGGAGACACACAGGTGTACAGGAGGACACACAGGTGTACAGGGAGACACACAGGTGTACAGGGAGACACACAGGTGTACAGGGAGACACACAGGTGTACAGGGAGACACACAGGTGTACAGGGAGACACACAGGTGTACAGGGAGACACACAGGTGTACAGGGAGACACACAGGTGTACAGGGAGACACACAGGTGTACAGGGAGACACACAGGTGTACAGGGAGACACACAGGTGTACAGGGAGACACATAGGTGTACAGGGAGACACACAGGTGTACAGGGAGACACACACAGGTATACAGGGAGACACACAGGTGTACAGGGAGACACACAGGTGTACAGGGAGACACACAGGTGTACAGGGAGACACACAGGTGTACAGGGAGACACACAGGTGTACAGGGAGACACACAGGTGTACAGCGAGACACACAGGTGTACAGGGAGGCACACAGGTGTACAGGGAGACACAGGTGTACAGGGAGACACACAGGTGTACAGGGAGACACAAAGATGTACAGGGAGACACACAGGTGTACAGTGAGACACACAGGTGTACAGGGAGACACACAGGTGTACAGGGAGACACACAGGTGTACAGGAGGACACACAGGTGTACAGGGAGACACACAGGTGTACAGGGAGACACACAGGTGTACAGGGAGACACACAGGTGTACAGGGAGACACACAGGTGTACAGGGAGACACACAGGTGTACAGGGAGACACACAGGTGTACAGGGAGACACACAGGTGTACAGGAGGACACACAGGTGTACAGGGAGACACACACAGGTGTACAGGGAGACACACAGGTGTACAGGGAGACACAGGTGTTTGACCCTCTAACAAGAACTTATCTCTCTCATATTCTAGGAAGTTGAGTGCCAGTCATTACCAGGAAATGATTAGATAATGCTCCCTGCACACTGTGCAATGGTAACTACCTCCTTCTGGGGCTTGGTGTTCCAATGTTTATGTCTTGTTGTTGACAGTGAACACCAACAGTGAACACCAACAGTGTGACAGTGAACACCAACAGTGTGACAGTGAACACCAACAGTGTGACAGGGAACACCAACAGTGAACACCAACAGGGTGACAGGGAACACCAACAGTGTGACAGGGAACACCAACAGTGTGACAGGCAACACCAACAGTGTGACAGGGAACACCAACAGGGTGACAGTGAACACCAACAGTGAACACCAACAGTGTGACAGTGAACACCAACAGTGTGACAGTGAACACCAACAGTGTGACAGGGAACACCAACAGTGTGACAGGGAACACCAACAGGGTGACAGTGAACACCAACAGTGAACACCAACAGTGTGACAGTGAACACCAACAGTGTGACAGTGAACACCAACAGTGAACACCAACAGTGTGACAGTGAACACCAACAGTGTGACAGTGAACACCAACAGTGTGACAGGGAACACCAACAGTGTGACAGGGAACACCAACAGTGTGACAGTGAACACCAACAGTGTGACAGGGAACACCAACAGTGTGACAGGGAACACCAACAGTGTGACAGTGAACACCAACAGTGTGACAGTGAACACCAACAGTGTGACAGGGAACACCAACAGTGTGACAGGGAACACCAACAGTGTGACAGGGAACACCAACAGTGTGACAGTGAACACCAACAGTGTGACAGTGAACACCAACAGTGTGACCGTGAACACCAACAGTGTGACAGGGAACACCAACAGGGTGACAGTGAACACCAACAGTGAACACCAACAGTGTGACAGTGAACACCAACAGTGAACACCAACAGTGTGACAGACAACACCAACAGTGTGACAGGGAACACCAACAGTGTGACAGGGAACACCAACAGTGTGACAGTGAACACCAACAGTGTGACAGTGAACACCAACAGTGTGACAGTGAACACCAACAGTGTGACAGGGAACACCAACAGGGTGACAGTGAACACCAACAGTGAACACCAACAGTGAACACCAACAGTGAACACCAACAGTGAACACCAACAGTGAACACCAACAGTGAACACCAACAGTGTGACATTGAACATCAACAGTGAACACCAACAGTGTGACAGTGAACACCAACAGTGAACACCAACAGGGTGACAGTGAACACCAACAGGGTGACAGTGAACACCAACAGTGTGACAGTGAACACCAACAGTGAACACCAACAGTGTGACAGACAACACCAACAGTGTGACAGTGAACACCAACAGGGTGACAGTGAACACCAACAGGGTGACAGTGAACACCAACAGTGTGACAGTGAACACGAACAGTGAACACCAACAGTGTGACAGACAACACCAACAGTGTGACAGACAATACCAACAGTGTGACAGTGAACACCAACAGGGTGACAGTGAACACCAACAGTGTGACAGTGAACACCAACAGTGTGACAGGGAACACCAACAGTGAACACCAACAGGGTGACAGTGAACACCAACAGTGTGACAGTGAACACCAACAGTGTGACAGTGAACACGAACAGTGAACACCAACAGTGTGACAGACAACACCAACAGTGTGACAGACAACACCAACAGTGTGACAGTGAACACCAACAGGGTGACAGTGAACACCAACAGTGTGACAGTGAACACCAACAGTGTGACAGTGAACACCAACAGTGAACACCAACAGGGTGACAGTGAACACCAACAGGGTGACAGTGAACACCAACAGTGAACACCAACAGGGTGACAGTGAACACCAACAGGGTGACAGTGAACACCAACAGTGAACACCAACAGGGTGACAGTGAACACCAACAGTGAACACCAACAGTGTGACAGTGAACACCAACAGGGTGACAGTGAACACCAACAGTGAACACCAACAGGGTGACAGTGAACACCAACAGTGTGACAGTGAACACCAACAGGGTGACAGTGAACACCAACAGTGAACACCAACAGTGTGACAGTGAACACCAACAGTAAACACCAACAGTGTGACAGTGAACACCAACAGTGTGACAGTGAACACCAACAGTGTGACAGGGAACACCAACAGTGTGACAGTGAACACCAACAGTGTGACAGTGAACACCAACAGTGTGACAGTGAACACCAACAGTGTGACAGGGAACACCAACAGTGTGACAGTGAACACCAACAGTGTGACAGTGAACACCAACAGTGTGACAGTGAACACCAACAGTGTGACAGTGAACACCAACAGTGTGACAGTGAACACGAACAGTAAACACCAACAGTGTGACAGTGAACACCAACAGTGTGACAGTGAACACCAACAGTGTGACAGTGAACACGAACAGTAAACACCAACAGTGTGACAGTGAACACCAACAGTGTGACAGTGAACACCAACAGTGTGACAGTGAACACCAACAGTGTGACAGGGAACACCAACAGTGTGACAGTGAACACCAACAGTGTGACAGGGAACACCAACAGTGTGACAGGGAACACCAACAGTGTGACAGTGAACACCAACAGTGTGACAGTGAACACCAACAGTGTGACAGTGAACACCAACAGTGTGACAGGGAACACCAACAGTGTGACAGTGAACACCAACAGTGTGACAGTGAACACCAACAGTGTGACAGTGAACACCAACAGTGTGACAGTGAACACGAACAGTAAACACCAACAGTGTGACAGTGAACACCAACAGTGTGACAGTGAACACCAACAGTGTGACAGTGAACACCAACAGTGTGACAGGGAACACCAACTGTGTGACAGTGAACACCAACAGTGTGACAGTGAACACCAACAGTGTGACAGTGAACACCAACAGTGTGACAGTGAACACGAACAGTAAACACCAACAGTGTGACAGTGAACACCAACAGTGTGACAGTGAACACCAACAGTGTGACAGTGAACACCAACAGTGTGACAGTGAACACGAACAGTAAACACCAACAGTGTGACAGTGAACACCAACAGTAAACACCAACAGTGTGACAGTGAACACCAACAGTAAACACCAACAGGGTGACAGTGAACACCAACAGGGTGACAGTGAACACCAACAGTGTGACAGTGAACACCAACAGTGTGACAGTGAACACCAACAGTGAACACCAACAGGGTGACAGTGAACACCAACAGTGAACACCAACAGTGAACACCAACAGTGAACACCAACAGTGAACACCAACAGGGTGACAGTGAACACCAACAGGGTGACAGTGAACACCAACAGTGTGACAGTGAACACCAACAGTGTGACAGACAACACCAACAGGGTGACAGACAACACCAACAGTGTGACAGTGAACACCAACAGTGTGACAGACAACACCAACAGGGTGACAGACAACACCAACAGTGTGACAGTGAACACCAACAGTGTGACAGACAACACCAACAGTGTGACAGACAACACCAACAGTGTGACAGTGAACACCAACAGTGTGACAGTGAACACCAACAGTGTGACAGACAACACCAACAGTGTGACAGACAACACCAACAGTGTGACAGACAACACCAACAGTGTGACAGACAACACCAACAGTGTGACAGTGAACACCAACAGTGTGACAGTGAACACCAACAGTGTGACAGTGAACACCAACAGTGTGACAGTGAACACCAACAGTGTGACAGACAACACCAACAGTGTGACAGTGAACACCAACAGTGTGACAGTGAACACCAACAGTGTGACAGTGAACACCAACAGTGTGACAGTGAACACCAACAGTGTGACAGTGAACACCAACAGTGTGACAGACAACACCAACAGGGTGACAGACAACACCAACAGGGTGACAGACAACACCAACAGTGTGACAGACAACACCAACAGTGTGACAGACAACACCAACAGTGAACACCAACAGTGTGACAGACAACACCAACAGTGAACACCAACAGTGTGACAGACAACACCAACAGTGAACACCAACAGTGTGACAGACAACACCAACAGGGTGACAGACAACACCAACAGTGTGACAGACAACACCAACAGTGTGACAGACAACACCAACAGTGAACACCAACACCAACAGTGAACACCAACAGTGTGACAGACAACACCAACAGTGAACACCAACAGTGTGACAGACAACACCAACAGTGTGACAGAGAACACCAACAGTGTGACAGACAACACCAACAGTGTGACAGTGAACACCAACAGTGTGACAGACAACACCAACAGTGTGACAGACAACACCAACAGGGTGACAGACAACACCAACAGTGAACACCAACAGTGTGACAGACAACACCAACAGTGAACACCAACAGTGTGACAGACAACACCAACAGTGAACACCAACAGTGTGACAGACAACACCAACAGGGTGACAGACAACACCAACAGTGTGACAGACAACACCAACAGTGTGACAGACAACACCAACAGTGAACACCAACACCAACAGTGAACACCAACAGTGTGACAGACAACACCAACAGTGAACACCAACAGTGTGACAGACAACACCAACAGTGTGACAGAGAACACCAACAGTGTGACAGACAACACCAACAGTGTGACAGTGAACACCAACAGTGTGACAGACAACACCAACAGTGTGACAGACAACACCAACAGTGTGACAGACAACACCAACAGTGTGACAGACAACACCAACAGTGTGACAGACAACACCAACAGTGTGACAGACAACACCAACAGTGTGACAGACAACACCAACAGTGTGACAGACAACACCAACAGTGTGACAGACAACACCAACAGGGTGACAGACAACACCAACAGTGTGACAGACAACACCAACAGTGTGACAGACAACACCAACAGTGTGACAGACAACACCAACAGGGTGACAGACAACACCAACAGTGTGACAGACAACACCAACAGTGTGACAGACAACACCAACAGTGTGACAGACAACACCAACAGTGTGACAGACAACACCAACAGTGTGACAGACAACACCAACAGGGTGACAGACAACACCAACAGGGTGACAGACAACACCAACAGGGAGACAGGGCCGCCATGGGAAGCGAGGAACGGTTTTGTTTTGAAATTTTTGGCGGGCAGCGTTAGGCCTGGGCGGCCACGTGGTCCCGTCCGTTACGACAGTTAGGGCGGCATTGTGCTGGCGCCGAGGCGCCCCTCGCTGCCTGACGCACGACTTCCATTCTATACAAGTTTTAATACATATGTATGTATATATACATGCGTATGTATACAGGTATATGTTTATTATGTTTCGGAACTGGAATTCAGGTTTTGAAATTCACGCTACCGAGGGTGGGGACGTTGGTAACTAATTCTCACGTCCTTGGAAGATAGAAGAGTTAGGGGAGATATGATCACTAGCTACAAAATCCTCAGGGGAATTGATAGGGTAGATAAGGATAAACTGTTTAACATTGGTGGGACACGAACAAGGGGACACAGGTGGAGACTGAGTACCCACATGAGCCACAGGGACGTTAGAAAGACCTTGTTCAGTGTGGGAGTAGTTAACAGGTGGAATGTATTAGGCAGTGATGTGGTGGAGGCTGACTCCATACACAGTTTATAATGTAGATATGATAGAGCCCAATAGGCTCAGGAACCTGTACACCAGTTGATTGACAGTTGAGAGGCGGGACCAAAGAGCCAGAGCTCAACCCCCGCAAGCACAACTAGGTGAGTACACACACACACACACACACACACACACACACACACACACACACACACACACACACACACACACACACACACACACACACACACACATACACACACACACACACACACACACACACACACACACACACACACACACACACACACACACACACACACACACACACACACACACACACACACACACACACACACACACACATACACACACACACACACACACACACACACACACACACACACATACACACACACACACACACACACACACACACACACACATACACACACACACACACACACACACACACACACACACACACACACACACACACACATACACACACACACACACACACACACACACACACACACACACACACACACACACACACACACACACACACACACACACACACACACACACACACACACACACACACACACACACACACACACACACACACACACACACACACACACACACACACACACACACACATTGCATTGCCGACGATGCAAAAATTATGAGGAGGATTGAAACAGAGGATGATAGTAGGAGGCTACAAGATGACCTGGATAGACTGAGTGAATGGTCCAACAAATGGCTGTTGAAGTTCAACCCGAGTAAATGCAAAGTAATGAAACTAGGCAGTGGAAACAGGAGGCCAGGCACAGGATACAGAATAGGAGATGAAGTACTTAATGAAACAGACAGAGAGAAAGATCTAGGAGTTGATATCACACCAAACCTGTCTCCTGAAGCCCACATAAAGAGAATAACGTCTGCGGCATATGCGAGGCTGGCTAACATCAGAACGGCGTTCAGGAACCTGTGTAAGGAATCATTCAGAATCTTGTACACCACATATGTAAGACCAATCCTGGAGTATGCGGCCCCAGCATGGAGCCCGTACCTTGTCAAGCACAAGACGAAGCTGGAAAAAGTCCAAAGGTATGCTACTAGACTAGTCCCAGAACTAAGAGGCATGAGTTATGAGGAAAGGCTGCGGGAAATGCACCTCACGACACTGGAAGACAGAAGAGTAAGGGGAGACATGATCACAACCTACAAAATCCTCAGGGGAATCGACCGGGTAAACAAGGACGAACTTTTCAACACTGGTGGGACGCGAACAAGGGGACACAGGTGGAAGCTGAGTACCCAAATGAGCCACAGAGACGTTAGAAAGAACTTTTTCAGTGTCAGAGTAGTTAGTAAATGGAATGCATTAGGAAGTGATGTGGTGGAGGCTGACTCCATTCACAGTTTCAAATGTAGGTATGATAGAGCCCAATAGGCTCAGGAATCTGTACACCTGTTGATTGACGGTTGAGAGGCGGGACCAAAGAGCCAGAGCTCAACCCCCGCAAGCACAATTAGGTGAGTACACACACAGGAGCGAGCAAATCTGTTTTTGTGTGGTGAGGAGTTGGTCCGCCACCAGGAAAATGCTTCACACTACCAAGGTCATTAGTCACTTCCCCCTCCCACCCCCCAGGACACATCCCCCCCCAGGACACATACCCCCCCCCCCCCGGACACATCCCCCCCCAGGACACATCCCCCCCAGGACACATTCTCCCGCCAACAGCTGATTTTGGTGAGTGTTGGCGGCAAAAACTGACAAGGATTGTGTGTTTTGTGTGTGTGTGTTTTGTGTGTGTGTGTGTGTGTGTGTGTGTGTGTGTGTTTTGTGTGTGTGTGTGTGTGTGTGTGTGTGTGTGTGTGTGTGTGTGTGTGTGTGTGTGTGTGTGTGTGTGTGTGTGTGTGTGTGTGTACTCACCTAGTTGTGCTTGCGGGGGTTGAGCTGTGGCTCTTTGGTCCCGCCTCTCAACTGTCAATCAACAGGTGTACAGGTTCCTGAGCCTATTGGGCTCTATCATATCTACATTATAAACTGTGTATGGAGTCAGCCTCCACTACATCACTGCCTAATACATTCCACCTGTTAACTACTCCCACACTGAACAAGGTCTTTCTAACGTCTCTGTGGCTCATGTGGGTACTCAGTCTCCACCTGTGTCCCCTTGTTCGTGTCTCACCAGTGCTGAAGAGTTTATCTTTATCTACCCCTGTCGATTCCCCTGAGGATTTTGTTGGTGGTGATCATGTCTCCCCTTACTGAGTGTGCGTGCGTGCGTGCGTGTCTGCCCTTCCATAAGCCCCCCCCCCCCCCTCAGTTTCAAGGCCTGGAATCTCTCCAAGACCCGAAAACTAACGCTACAAATTTAAAATTTAAAATTTAAAATTTCAAAATTTGAAATTTACCAACGGACGCTTCCGTCGTTATCAAATTCGTTCCGTTAATATTGCTTTTCTTAGGGGCTATTTTGCACTATTTCACACTATGGCGGTGTGTCCACTCACAGGATGAGTGACGCTGCCCAATACTGTCACTATGGCGGTGTGTCCACTCACAGGATGAGTGACGCTGCCCAATACTGTCACTATGGCGGTGTGTCCACTCACAGGATGAGTGGCGCTGCCCAATACTGTCACTATGGCGGTGTGTCCACTCACAGGATGAGTGACGCTGCCCAATACTGTCACTATGGCGGTGTGTCCACTCACAGGATGAGTGGCGCTGCCCAATACTGTCACTATGGCGGTGTGTCCACTCACAGGATGAGTGGCGCTGCCCAATACTGTCACTATGGTGGTGTGTCCACTCACAGGATGAGTGGCGCTGCCCAATACTGTCACTATGGCGGTGTGTCCACTCACAGGATGAGTGACGCTGCCCAATACTGTCACTATGGCGGTGTGTCCACTCACAGGATGAGTGGCGCTGCCCAATACTGTCACTATGGCGGTGTGTCCACTCACAGGATGAGTGGCGCTGCCCAATACTGTCACTATGGCGGTGTGTCCACTCACAGGATGAGTGGCGCTGCCCAATACTGTCACTATGGTGGTGTGTCCACTCACAGGATGAGTGGCGCTGCCCAATACTGTCACTATGGCGGTGTGTCCACTCACAGGATGAGTGACGCTGTCCAATACTGTCACTATGGTGGTGTGTCCACTTACAGGATGAGTGGCGCTGCCCAATACTGTCACTATGGTGGTGTGTCCACTTACAGGATGAGTGGCGCTGCCCAATACTGTCACTATGGCGGTGTGTCCACTCACAGGATGAGTGACGCTGCCCAACCGTAATTGCTGACCCCTTAGGCCTACTGTATGGGAAGTTCCGACCTCAGAGGTCAAAGGTCACCCCCGCCCCACACCACCGGCATCGCTGGCTTCCTGTCCCGGGCCCCCCACCCCCCTCCACCGAATTGGGTAGTTTTAACGACCTCAGAGGCGACTATATGGTAGTCTGAGCCTCTTACCCATCTCCCCTAGACCCCTAATATCACCCTACACCCCTAACCCTGCCCTAAGGCTCACCCTGCACCCCTAACCCTGCCCTAAGGCTCACCCTGCACCCCTAACCCTGCCTTAAGGCTCACCCTGCACCCCTAACCCTGCCCTAAGGCTCACCCTGCACCCCTAACCCTGCCCTAAGGCTCACCCTGCACCCCTAACCCTGCCTTAAGGCTCACCCTGCACCCCTAACCCTGCCCTAAGGCTCACCCTGCACCCCTAACCCTGCCTTAAGGCTCACCCTGCACCCCTAACCCTGCCTTAAGGCTCACCCTGCACCCCTAACCCTGCCCTAAGGCTCACCCTGCACCCCTAACCCTGCCTTAAGGCTCACCCTGCACCCCTAACCCTGCCTTAAGGCTCACCCTGCACCCCTAACCCTGCCCTAAGGCTCACCCTGCACCCCTAACCCTGCCTTAAGGCTTACCCTAACAGCCCCTAGATCAGGCCTTTAGGGGCCAATAGGAACGTTGTTTTCAAAATGGTTCGATTTCAATCAAACTTTTTTGACGAGTTGTAATTGAAATGGGTTTCATTTGGTCCAAGTTTCAGCATCGTAGCATATACAGGAAGGGAGGAAAAAAATTTTGAATTTTTATATTTTCAAAATTTAATATTTAAAAAAATAATTCAAAATGGTCAAAAAAGATTATCAAACAAAAGTGTCAATTAAAATCATGTCTATGACTCTCAGCTATCACAATAGCATATATTAAAAAATAATTTTAATTAGTTTTATTACAAAAAAATTTAGTTAAAAATAATTATTTTTTTTCCTTTTTTCAATTATATTTTATTCATTTGTTTATCAAGCGATTTGCATGAAACTTATAGACCTGACGGCCCGTAGGCCTATCTGTAAGGGTGCCAATTTTGGTGTAAATTGGTTGATGTCGACCTTAGCTACAAATGGCAGAACCTTAGACTTTAATTGTTTACACACTCCCACAGCTGGTGGTGGACCAAGAGTCACTCCCACAGCTGGTGGACCAAGAGTCACTCCCACAGCTGGTGGTGGACCAAGAGTCACTCCCACAGCTGGTGGTGTACCAAGAGTCACTCCCACAGCTGGTGGTGGTCCAAGAGTCACTCCCACAGCTGGTGGACCAAGAGTCACTCCCACAGCTGGTGGTCCAAGAGTCACTCCCACAGCTGGTGGTGGTCCAAGAGTCACTCCCACAGCTGGTGGTGGTCCAAGAGTCACTCCCACAGCTGGTGGTCCAAGAGTCACTCCCACAGCTGGTGGACCAAGAGTCACTCCCACAGCTGGTGGACCAAGAGTCACTCCCACAGCTGGTGGTGGTCCAAGAGTCACTCCCACAGCTGGTGGTGGTCCAAGAGTCACTCCCATAGCTGGTGGTCCAAGAGTCACTCCCACAGCTGGTGGACCAAGAGTCACTCCCACAGCTGGTGGACCAAGAGTCACTCCCACAGCTGGTGGTGGTCCAAGAGTCACTCCCACAGCTGGTGGTGGTCCAAGAGTCACTCCCACAGCTGGTGGTCCAAGAGTCACTCCCACAGCTGGTGGACCAAGAGTCACTCCCACAGCTGGTGGACCAAGAGTCACTCCCACAGCTGGTGGTGGTCCAAGAGTCACTCCCACAGCTGGTGGTGGTCCAAGAGTCACTCCCACAGCTGGTGGTGGTCCAAGAGTCACTCCCACAGCTGGTGGTGGTCCAAGAGTCACTCCCACAGCTGGTGGTGGTCCAAGAGTCACTCCCACAGCTGGTGGTCCAAGAGTCACTCCCACAGCTGGTGGTGGTCCAAGAGTCACTCCCACAGCTGGTGGACCAAGAGTCACTCCCACAGCTGGTGGACCAAGAGTCACTCCCACAGCTGGTGGTCCAAGAGTCACTCCCACAGCTGGTGTTGGTCCAAGAGTCACTCCCACAGCTAGAGGTGGACCAAGAGTCACTCCCACAGCTGGTGGTGGACCAAGAGTCACTCCCACAGCTGGTGGTGGACCAAGAGTCACTCCCACAGCTGGTGGTCCAAGAGTCACTCCCACAGCTGGTGGTGGACCAAGAGTCACTCCCACAGCTGGTGGTCCAAGAGTCACTCCCACAGCTGGTGTTGGTCCAAGAGTCACTCCCACAGCTGGTGGTCCAAGAGTCACTCCCACAGCTGGTGGTGGTCCAAGAGTCACTCCCACAGCTGGTGGTGGTCCAAGAGTCACTCCCACAGCTGGTGGTGGTCCAAGAGTCACTCCCACAGCTGGTGGTGGACCAAGAGTCACTCCCACAGCTGGTGGTGGACCAAGAGTCACTCCCACAGCTGGTGGTGGTCCAAGAGTCACTCCCACAGCTGGTGGACCAAGAGTCACTCCCACAGCTGGTGGTCCAAGAGTCACTCCCACAGCTGGTGGTGGACCAAGAGTCACTCCCACAGCTGGTGGTGGTCGAAGAGTCACTCCCACAGCTGGTGGTCCAAGAGTCACTCCCACAGCTGGTGGTCCAAGAGTCACTCCCACAGCTGCTGGTGGACCAAGAGTCACTCCCACAGCTGGTGGTGGTCCAAGAGTCACTCCCACAGCTGCTGGTGGACCCAGAGTCACTCCCACAGCTGGTGGTCCAAGAGTCACTCCCACAGCTGGTGGTGGACCAAGAGTCACTCCCACAGCTGGTGGTGTACCAAGAGTCACTCCCACAGCTGGTGGACCAAGAGTCACTCCCACAGCTGGTGGACCAAGAGTCACTCCCACAGCTGGTGGACTAAGAGTCACTCCCACAGCTGGTGGACCAAGAGTCACTCCCACAGCTGCTGGTGGTCCAAGAGTCACTCCCACAGCTGGTGGACCAAGAGTCACTCCCACAGCTGGTGGTGTACCAAGAGTCACTCCCACAGCTGGTGGTGTACCAAGAGTCACTGCTACAGCTGGTGGTGGACCAAGAGTCACTCCCACAGCTGGTGGTGGACCAAGAGTCACTCCCACAGCTGGTGGTGGTCCAAGAGTCACTCCCACAGCTGGTGGACCAAGAGTCACTCCCACAGCTGGTGGTGGACCAAGAGTCACTCCCACAGCTGGTGGACCAAGAGTCACTCCCACAGCTGCTGGTGGTCCAAGAGTCACTCCCACAGCTGGTGGTGGACCAAGAGTCACTCCCACAGCTGGTGGACCAAGAGACACTCCCACAGCTGGTGGTGGTCCAAGAGTCACTCCCACAGCTGGTGGTGGACCAAGAGTCACTCCCACAGCTGCTGGTGGTCCAAGAGTCACTCCCACAGCTGGTGGTGGACCAAGAGTCACTCCCACAGCTGGTGGACCAAGAGTCACTCCCACAGCTGGTGGTCCAAGAGTCACTCCCACAGCTCGTGGTGGTCCAAGAGTCACTCCCACAGCTGGTGGACCAAGAGTCACTCCCACAGCTGGTGGACCAAGAGTCACTCCCACAGCTGGTGGTGGACCAAGAGTCACTCCCACAGCTGGTGGTCCAAGAGTCACTCCCACAGCTGGTGGACCAAGAGTCACTCCCACAGCTGCTGGTGGTCCAAGAGTCACTCCCACAGCTGGTGGACCAAGAGTCACTCCCACAGCTGGTGGTGGACCAAGAGTCACTCCCACAGCTGGTGGTGGACCAAGAGTCACTCCCACAGCTGGTGGTGGTCCAAGAGTCACTCCCACAGCTGGTGGTGGACCAAGAGAGTCACTCCCACAGCTGGTGGACCAAGAGTCACTCCCACAGCTGGTGGTCCAAGAGTCACTCCCACAGCTGGTGGTGGACCAAGAGTCACTCCCACAGCTGGAGGTGGACCAAGAGTCACTCCCACAGCTGGTGGTGGTCCAAGAGTCACTCCCACAGCTGGAGGTGGACCAAGAGTCACTCCCACAGCTGGTGGTCCAAGAGTCACTCCCACAGCTGGAGGTGGACCAAGAGTCACTCCCACAGCTGGTGGTGGTCCAAGAGTCACTCCCACAGCTGGTGGACCAAGAGTCACTCCTACAGCTGGTGGTCCAAGAGTCACTCCCACAGCTGGTGGTGGTCCAAGAGTCACTCCCACAGCTGGTGGTGGTCCAAGAGTCACTCCCACAGCTGGTGGTGGTCCAAGAGTCACTCCCACAGCTGGTGGTGGTCCAAGAGTCACTCCCACAGCTGGAGGTGGACCAAGAGTCACTCCCACAGCTGGTGGTGGTCCAAGAGTCACTCCCACAGCTGGTGGTGGTCCAAGAGTCACTCCCACAGCTGGAGGTGGACCAAGAGTCACTCCCACAGCTGGTGGACCAAGAGTCACTCCCACAGCTGGAGGTGGACCAAGAGTCACTCCCACAGCTGGAGGTGGACCAAGAGTCACTCCCACAGCTGATGGTGGTCCAAGAGTCACTCCCACAGCTGGAGGTGGACCAAGAGTCACTCCCACAGCTGGAGGTGGACCAAGAGTCACTCCCACAGCTGGTGGACCAAGAGTCACTCCCACAGCTGGTGGTGGTCCAAGAGTCACTCCCACAGCTGGTGGACCAAGAGTCACTCCCACAGCTGGTGGTCCAAGAGTCACTCCCACAGCTGGTGGTGGTCCAAGAGTCACTCCCACAGCTGGTGGTGGTCCAAGAGTCACTCCCACAGCTGGTGGTGTACCAAGAGTCACTGCTACAGCTGGTGGTGGACCAAGAGTCACTCCCACAGCTGGTGGACCAAGAGTCACTCCCACAGCTGGTGGTGGACCAAGAGTCACTCCCACAGCTGGTGGACCAAGAGTCACTCCCACAGCTGGTGGTGGACCAAGAGTCACTCCCACAGCTGGTGGACCAAGAGTCACTCCTACAGCTGGTGGACCAAGAGTCACTCCCACAGCTGGTGGACCAAGAGTCACTCCCACAGCTCAGTGCCCAGCAGCGAGAGACCCTTCGACAAAATCATTAGGAGGAGCCGTGCCTCAGCCCAGTGCCCAGCAGAGAGAGAACCTCGACGACATCATCAAGAGAAGCCGTGCTTCCACCCAACCTCGCTAACACCTCCACACACCTCAGAGCTGATTAGGCAAACCGCAAAATGAACCAAGTACAAGCAAAACTTGCAAGTCAGTACACCTGTGTTCCCCATAGCGTCTTGTAGATAATCTGCTCCTAGGGGTACGAGCGCCTTGTGCGCGCTCTTAAGGAATTGGGTTCTAGGCTCGTTATCACTAAGGACTCAAGAGCAGCCAGTTTACGGTTTCACCGTCTGGTGGTGGTGGGTTCTCTCCTTGTCTGTCCGGGTAGCAGAGGCCCTCCATGAGATCTCTTGGGGTTATCTTGGGGTTATCTTGGGGTTATCTTGAGGTTATCTTGGGGTTATCTTGGGGTTATCTTGGGGTATCTTGGAGTTATCTTGTGGTTATCTTGGGGTTATCTTGAGGTTATCTTGGGGTTATCTTGAGGTTATATTGACGTTATCTTGGGGTTATCTTGACGTTATCTTGGGGTTATCTTGAGGTTATCTTGGGGTTATCTTGTGGTTATCTTGGGGTTATCTTGAGGTTATCTTGGGGTTATCTTGGGGTTATCTTGAGGTTATCTTGGGGTTATCTTGGGGTTATCTTGTGGTTATCTTGGGGTTATCTTGTGGTTATCTTGGGGTTATCTTGGGGTTATCTTGTGGTTATCTTGGGGTTATCTTGGGGTTATCTTAGGGTTATCTTGAGGTTATCTTGACGTTATCTTGGGGTTATCTTGTGGTTATCTTGAGGTTATCTTGGGGTTATCTTGGGGTTATCTTGTGGTTATCTTGGGGTTATCTTGGGGTTATCTTGAGGTTATCTTGAGGTTATCTTGACGTTATCTTGGGGTTATCTTGGGGTTATCTTGAGGTTATCTTGACGTTATCTTGGGGTTATCTTGGGGTTATCTTGGGGTTATCTTGAGGTTATCTTGACGTTATCTTGGGGTTATCTTGGGGTTATCTTGACGTTATCGTGGGGTTATCTTGGGGTTATCTTGAGGTTATCTTGACGTTATCTTGGGGTTATCTTGAGGTTATCTTGACGTTATCTTGGGGTTATCTTGTGGTTATCTTGGGGTTATCTTGGGGTTACCTTAGGGTTATCTTGAGCTTATCTTGACGTTATCTTGGAGTTATCTTGGGGTTATCTTGACGTTATCTTGGGGTTATCTTGTGGTTATCTTGACGTTATCTTGACGTTATCTTGGGGTTATCTTGAGGTTATCTTGACGTTATCTTGGGGTTATCTTGGGGTTATCTTGTGGTTATCTTGGGGTTATCTTGTGGTTATCTTGGGGTTTTCTTGTGGTTATCTTGGGGTTATCTTGTGGTTATCTTGGGGTTATCTTGAGGTTATCTTGGGGTTATCTTGGGGTTATCTTGGGGTTATCTTGAGGTTATCTTGGGGTTATCTTGGGGTTATCTTGAGGTTATCTTGTTATCTTGAGGTTATCTTGTTATATTATGGTTATCTTGAGGTTATCTTGGGGTTATCTTGGGGTTATCTTGGGGTTATCTTGAGGTTATCTTGGGGTTATCTTGGGGTTATCTTGGGGTTATCTTGGGGTTATCTTGGGGTTATCTTGGGGTTATCTTGGGGTTATCTTGAGGTTATCTTTGGGTTATCTTGGGGTTATCTTGGGGTTATCTTGTGGTTATCTTGTGGTTATCTTGGGGTTATCTTGGGGTTATCTTGAGGTTATCTTGTTATCTTGAGATGATTTCGGGGCTTTAGTGTCCCCGCGGCCCGGTCCTCGACCAGGCCTCCACCCCCAGGAAGCAACCCGTGACAGCTGACTAACTCCCAGGTACCTATTTTACTGCTAGGTAACAGGGACATCAGGGTGAAAGAAACATTTTTGCATATTTGTTTCCGCCTCCACCGGGGATCGAACCCGGAACCTCAGGACTACGAACACCGAGCGCTGTCCACTCAGCCGTCAGGCCCGTAGAGGGAACCGAGTGAACGGAAAACGTAAAAGAACAAAGAAAACGGAGTTTCAGTTTTGTCAACAGGACAACTCTGGCAGTTTTGGCGCCAAAACTCGGCCCACAATGCCGCCGCTGGCGGGATGTTGTGGAGTGTCCGTCATGAGGGAGCCGGTCGGCCGAGCGGACAGCACGCTGGACTTGTAATCCTGTGGTCCTGGGTTCGATCCCAGGCGCCGGCGAGAAACAATGGGCAGAGTTTCTTTCACCCTATGCCCCTGTTACCTAGCAGTAAAATAGGTACCTGGGAGTTAATCAGCTGTCACGGGCTGCTTCCTGGGGTTGGAGGCCTGGTCGAGGACCGGGCCGCGGGGACACTAAAGCCCCGAAATCATCTCAAGATAACCTCAAGAAGAAGATGCAGGAGAGATAACATGGCGGCAAGTATAGGCCGCTGGTGTGAAAAAAATGAAAATGAATCTTGCAACACAATGGCTGTTTGAATGTTGGTGATTGTGGTGCATAAATTGTGTGTTTTTAAAGCTGGTGGCGGCCTAGTTGCTGGCCTGGTCAACCAGGCTGTTGGAGGTGGCTGGTAGTAGCCTGGTGTATGAGTCACAGGTTGGTTGGTCAGGTATCCTTTGGAGGTGTTTGTCAAGTTCTCTCTTGAACACTGTGTGGGGTCGGCCAGTTATGTCCCTTATGTGTAGTGGAAGCGTGTTGAACAGTCTCGGGCCTCTGATGTTGATAGTTCTCTCTTGAACACTGTGAGGGGTCGGCCAGTTATGTCCCTTATGTGTAGTGGAAGCGTGTTGAACAGTCTCGGGCCTCTGATGTTGATAGTTCTCTCTTGAACACTGTGAGGGGTCGGCCAGTTATGTCCCTTATGTGTAGTGGAAGCGTGTTGAACAGTCTCGCACCTCTGATGTTGATAGTTCTCTCTTGAACACTGTGAGGGGTCGGCCAGTTATGTGTAGTGGAAGCGTGTTGAACAGTCTCGGACCTCTGATGTTGATAGTTCTCTCTTGAACACTGTGAGGGGTCGGCCAGTTATGCCCCTTATGTGTAGTGGAAGCGTGTTGAACAGTCTCGGGTCTCTGATGTTGATAGTTCTCTCTTGAACACTGTGTGGGGTCGGCCAGTTATGTCCCTTATGTGTAGTGGAAGCGTGTTGAACAGTCTCGGGCCTCTGATGTTGATAGTTCTCTCTTGAACACTGTGAGGGGTCGGCCAGTTATGTCCCTTATGTGTAGTGGAAGCGTGTTGAACAGTCTCGGGCCTCTGATGTTGATAGTTCTCTCTTGAACACTGTGAGGGGTCGGCCAGTTATGCCCCTTATGTGTAGTGGAAGCGTGTTGAACAGTCTCGGGCCTCTGATGTTGATAGTTCTCTCTTGAACACTGTGAGGGGTCGGCCAGTTATGTCCCTTATGTGTAGTGGAAGCGTGTTGAACAGTCTCGGACCTCTGATGTTGATAGTTCTCTATTGAACACTGTGAGGGGTCGGCCAGTTATGTCCCTTATGTGTACTGGAAGCGTGTTGAACAGTCTCGGACCTCTGATGTTGATAGTTCTCTCCTGAACACTGTGAGGGGTCGGCCAGTTATGTCCCTTATGTGTACTGGAAGCGTGTTGAACAGTCTCGGACCTCTGATGTTGATAGTTCTCTCTTGAACACTGTGAGGGGTCGGCCAGTTATGTGTAGTGGAAGCGTGTTGAACAGTCTCGGACCTCTGATGTTGATAGTTCTCTCTTGAACACTGTGAGGGGTCGGCCAGTTATGCCCCTTATGTGTAGTGGAAGCGTGTTGAACAGTCTCGGACCTCTGATGTTGATAGTTCTCTCTTGAACTCTGTGAGGGGTCGGCCAGTTATGTGTAGTGGAAGCGTGTTGAACAGTCTCGGACCTCTGATGTTGATAGTTCTCTCTTGAACACTGTGAGGGGTCGGCCAGTTATGCCCCTTATGTGTAGTGGAAGCGTGTTGAACAGTCTCGGGTCTCTTATGTTGATAGTTCTCTCTTGAACACTGTGAGGGGTCGGCCAGTTATGTCCCTTATGTGTAGCGGAAGCGTGTTGAACAGTCTCGGGCCTCTGATGTTGATAGAGTTCGCTCTCAGAGTACCTGTTGCACCTCTGTTTTTCAACGGGGGTATTCTGCACATCCTGCCATGTCTTCTGGTCTCATGTGGTGTTATTTCTGTGTGCAGGTTTGGGATCAGCCCCTCTAACATTTTCCACGTGTAAATTATTATGTATCTCTCCCGCCTGCGCTCAAGGGAGTACAGATTTAGGCTCTTTAGTCGGTCCCAGTAATTTAGA
>NC_091155.1:44523051-44558051 GCF_040958095.1 Procambarus clarkii
AGCAGGCGGGCTGTCCGCCTTGCTGACACGGTTTTATGATAGCAGGCGGGCTGTCCACCTTCCTGACACTATATTACGATAGCAGGCGGGCTGTCCACCTTGCTGACACGATGTTATGATAGCAGGCGGGCTGTCCACCTTCCTAACACAATATTATGATAGCAGGCGGGCTGTCCACCTTCCTGACACTATATTACGATAGCAGGCGGGCTGTCCACCTTGCTGACACGATGTTATGATAGCAGGCGGGCTGTCCACCTTCCTAACACAATATTATGATAGCAGGCGGGCTGTCCACCTTACTAACACAATATTACGATAGCAGGTGGGCCTGTCCACCTTCCTAACACAATATTACGATAGCAGGCGGGCTGTCCACCTTCCTGACACGATGTTATGATAGCAGGCGGGCTGTCCGCCTGGCTGACACGATGTTATGATAGCAGGCGGGCTGTCCGCCTTGCTGACACGGTGTTATGATAGCAGGTGGGCTGTCCACCTTCCTGACACTATATTACGATAGCAGGCGGGCTGTCCACCTTCCTGACACGATGTTATGATAGCAGGCGGGCTGTCCGCCTGCCTGACACGATGTTATGATAGCAGGTGGGCTGTCCGCCTTGCTGACACGATGTTATGATAGCAGGCGGGCTGTCCGCCTTGCTGACACGATGTTATGATAGCAGGTGGGCTGTCCACCTTCCTAACACAATATTACGATAGCAGGCGGGCTGTCCACCTTGCTGACACAATATTATGATAGCAGGTGGGGCTGTCCACCTTCCTGACACGATGTTATGATAGCAGGCGGGCTGTCCACCTACCTGACACGGTGTTATGATAGCAGGCGGGCTGTCCACCTTGCTGACACGATGTTATGATAGCAGGCGGGCTGTCCACCTTGCTGACACGATGTTATGATAGCAGGCGGGCTGTCCACCTTGCTGACACGATGTTATGATAGCAGGCGGGCTGTCCGCCTTGCTGACACGGTTTTATGATAGCAGGCGGGCTGTCCACCTTCCTGACACTATATTACGATAGCAGGCGGGCTGTCCACCTTGCTGACACGATGTTATGATAGCAGGCGGGCTGTCCACCTTCCTAACACAATATTATGATAGCAGGCGGGCTGTCCACCTTCCTGACACTATATTACGATAGCAGGCGGGCTGTCCACCTTGCTGACACGATGTTATGATAGCAGGCGGGCTGTCCACCTTCCTAACACAATATTATGATAGCAGGCGGGCTGTCCACCTTACTAACACAATATTACGATAGCAGGTGGGGCTGTCCACCTTCCTAACACAATATTACGATAGCAGGCGGGCTGTCCACCTTCCTGACACGATGTTATGATAGCAGGCGGGCTGTCCGCCTTGCTGACACGATGTTATGATAGCAGGCGGGCTGTCCGCCTTGCTGACACGGTGTTATGATAGCAGGTGGGCTGTCCACCTTCCTGACACTATATTACGATAGCAGGCGGGCTGTCCACCTTCCTGACACGATGTTATGATAGCAGGCGGGCTGTCCGCCTGCCTGACACGATGTTATGATAGCAGGTGGGCTGTCCGCCTTGCTGACACGATGTTATGATAGCAGGCGGGCTGTCCGCCTTGCTGACACGATGTTATGATAGCAGGTGGGCTGTCCACCTTCCTAACACAATATTACGATAGCAGGCGGGCTGTCCACCTTGCTGACACAATATTATGATAGCAGGTGGGGCTGTCCACCTTCCTGACACGATGTTATGATAGCAGGCGGGCTGTCCACCTACCTGACACGGTGTTATGATAGCAGGCGGGCTTAATTCCACCTTGCTGACACGATGTTATGATAGCAGGCGGGCTGTCCACCTTGCTGACACGATGTTATGATAGCAGGCGGGCTGTCCACCTTGCTGACACGATGTTATGATAGCAGGCGGGCTGTCCACCTTGCTGACACGATGTTATGATAGCAGGCGGGCTGTCCACCTTGCTGACACGATGTTATGATAGCAGGCGGGCTGTCCACCTTCCTGACACGATGTTATGATAGCAGGCGGGCTGTCCGCCTTGCTGACACGGTGTTATGATAGCAGGCGGGCTGTCCACCTTCCTGACACGATGTTATGATAGCAGGCGGGCTGTCCGCCTTGCTGACACGGTGTTATGATAGCAGGCGGGCTGTCCGCCTTCCTGACACGATGTTATGATAGCAGGCGGGCTGTCCGCCTTGCTGACACAATATTACGATAGCAGGCGGGGCTGTCCACCTTCCTAACACAATATTACGATAGCAGGTGGGCTGTCCACCTTCCTGACACGGTGTTATGATAGCAGGCGGGCTGTCCACCTTGCTGACACGATGTTATGATAGCAGGCGGGCTGTCCGCCTTGCTGACACGATGTTATGATAGCAGGCGGGCTGTCCACCTTGCTGACACGATGTTATGATAGCAGGCGGGCTGTCCACCTTGCTGACACGATGTTATGATAGCAGGCGGGCTGTCCACCTTGCTGACACGATGTTATGATAGCAGGCGGGCTGTCCACCTTGCTGACACGATGTTATGATAGCAGGCGGGCTGTCCACCTTGCTGACACGATGTTATGATAGCAGGCGGGCTGTCCGCTTTGCTGACACGGTGTTATGATAGCAGGCGGGCTGTCCACCTTGCTGACACGATGTTATGATAGCAGGCGGGCTGTCCACCTTGCTGACACGATGTTATGATAGCAGGCGGGCTGTCCACCTTGCTGACACGATGTTATGATAGCAGGCGGGCTGTCCGCCTTGCTGACACGGTTTTATGATAGCAGGCGGGCTGTCCACCTTCCTGACACTATATTACGATAGCAGGCGGGCTGTCCACCTTGCTGACACGATGTTATGATAGCAGGCGGGCTGTCCACCTTCCTAACACAATATTATGATAGCAGGCGGGCTGTCCACCTTCCTGACACTATATTACGATAGCAGGCGGGCTGTCCACCTTGCTGACACGATGTTATGATAGCAGGCGGGCTGTCCACCTTCCTAACACAATATTATGATAGCAGGCGGGCTGTCCACCTTACTAACACAATATTACGATAGCAGGTGGGCCTGTCCACCTTCCTAACACAATATTACGATAGCAGGCGGGCTGTCCACCTTCCTGACACGATGTTATGATAGCAGGCGGGCTGTCCGCCTGGCTGACACGATGTTATGATAGCAGGCGGGCTGTCCGCCTTGCTGACACGGTGTTATGATAGCAGGTGGGCTGTCCACCTTCCTGACACTATATTACGATAGCAGGCGGGCTGTCCACCTTCCTGACACGATGTTATGATAGCAGGCGGGCTGTCCGCCTGCCTGACACGATGTTATGATAGCAGGTGGGCTGTCCGCCTTGCTGACACGATGTTATGATAGCAGGCGGGCTGTCCGCCTTGCTGACACGATGTTATGATAGCAGGTGGGCTGTCCACCTTCCTAACACAATATTACGATAGCAGGCGGGCTGTCCACCTTGCTGACACAATATTATGATAGCAGGTGGGGCTGTCCACCTTCCTGACACGATGTTATGATAGCAGGCGGGCTGTCCACCTACCTGACACGGTGTTATGATAGCAGGCGGGCTGTCCACCTTGCTGACACGATGTTATGATAGCAGGCGGGCTGTCCACCTTGCTGACACGATGTTATGATAGCAGGCGGGCTGTCCACCTTGCTGACACGATGTTATGATAGCAGGCGGGCTGTCCGCCTTGCTGACACGGTTTTATGATAGCAGGCGGGCTGTCCACCTTCCTGACACTATATTACGATAGCAGGCGGGCTGTCCACCTTGCTGACACGATGTTATGATAGCAGGCGGGCTGTCCACCTTCCTAACACAATATTATGATAGCAGGCGGGCTGTCCACCTTCCTGACACTATATTACGATAGCAGGCGGGCTGTCCACCTTGCTGACACGATGTTATGATAGCAGGCGGGCTGTCCACCTTCCTAACACAATATTATGATAGCAGGCGGGCTGTCCACCTTACTAACACAATATTACGATAGCAGGTGGGGCTGTCCACCTTCCTAACACAATATTACGATAGCAGGCGGGCTGTCCACCTTCCTGACACGATGTTATGATAGCAGGCGGGCTGTCCGCCTTGCTGACACGATGTTATGATAGCAGGCGGGCTGTCCGCCTTGCTGACACGGTGTTATGATAGCAGGTGGGCTGTCCACCTTCCTGACACTATATTACGATAGCAGGCGGGCTGTCCACCTTCCTGACACGATGTTATGATAGCAGGCGGGCTGTCCGCCTGCCTGACACGATGTTATGATAGCAGGTGGGCTGTCCGCCTTGCTGACACGATGTTATGATAGCAGGCGGGCTGTCCGCCTTGCTGACACGATGTTATGATAGCAGGTGGGCTGTCCACCTTCCTAACACAATATTACGATAGCAGGCGGGCTGTCCACCTTGCTGACACAATATTATGATAGCAGGTGGGGCTGTCCACCTTCCTGACACGATGTTATGATAGCAGGCGGGCTGTCCACCTACCTGACACGGTGTTATGATAGCAGGCGGGCTTAATTCCACCTTGCTGACACGATGTTATGATAGCAGGCGGGCTGTCCACCTTGCTGACACGATGTTATGATAGCAGGCGGGCTGTCCACCTTGCTGACACGATGTTATGATAGCAGGCGGGCTGTCCACCTTGCTGACACGATGTTATGATAGCAGGCGGGCTGTCCACCTTGCTGACACGATGTTATGATAGCAGGCGGGCTGTCCACCTTCCTGACACGATGTTATGATAGCAGGCGGGCTGTCCGCCTTGCTGACACGGTGTTATGATAGCAGGCGGGCTGTCCACCTTCCTGACACGATGTTATGATAGCAGGCGGGCTGTCCGCCTTGCTGACACGGTGTTATGATAGCAGGCGGGCTGTCCGCCTTCCTGACACGATGTTATGATAGCAGGCGGGCTGTCCGCCTTGCTGACACAATATTACGATAGCAGGCGGGGCTGTCCACCTTCCTAACACAATATTACGATAGCAGGTGGGCTGTCCACCTTCCTGACACGGTGTTATGATAGCAGGCGGGCTGTCCACCTTGCTGACACGATGTTATGATAGCAGGCGGGCTGTCCGCCTTGCTGACACGATGTTATGATAGCAGGCGGGCTGTCCACCTTGCTGACACGATGTTATGATAGCAGGCGGGCTGTCCACCTTGCTGACACGATGTTATGATAGCAGGCGGGCTGTCCACCTTGCTGACACGATGTTATGATAGCAGGCGGGCTGTCCACCTTGCTGACACGATGTTATGATAGCAGGCGGGCTGTCCACCTTGCTGACACGATGTTATGATAGCAGGCGGGCTGTCCACCTTGCTGACACGATATAACGTATAAGTATACTATGTATTCTCATACTGAATCCTACTGTATACACATGTATACAGGCATGAGGGAGAGGATGAAGGATAGCGTAGGAAGTGGGTAGGATAGCCGTTGAGGAGGATAGGGATAAGGACTTGCCACCGACCAGCCGACTGAAAGGAAGGGGGGGGGAGACTAATGGGGTGGGTAAGGGGGGATGGGGTGGTGATGGGTAGGGAGGAAGGGATTAAGAAATTCGTGCTGCTAATCCTTAAGGTCTGCAGGTAAGGTAAGCCAGCACCTTAAGGTAAGCCAGCACCTTAAGGTAAGCCAGCACCTTAAGGTAAGCCAGCACCTTAAGGTAAGCCAGCACCTTAAGGTAACACAAGGGTAAGCCAGCACCTTAAGGTAAGCCAGCACCTTAAGGTAACACAAGGGTAAGCCAGCACCTTAAGGTAACACAAAGGTAAGCCAGCACCTTAAGGTAAGCCAGCACCTTAAGGTAACACAAGGGTAAGCCAGCACCTTGAGGTAACACAAGGGTAAGCCAGCACCTTAAGGTAAGCCAGCACCTTAAGGTAACACAAGGGTAAGCCAGCACCTTAAGGTAACACAAGGGTAAGCCAGCACCTTAAGGTAAGCCAGCACCTTAAGGTAACACAAGGGTAAGCCAGCACCTTAAGGTAACACAAAGGTAAGCCAGCACCTTAAGGTAAGCCAGCACCTTAAGGTAACACAAGGGTAAGCCAGCACCTTGAGGTAACACAAGGGTAAGCCAGCACCTTAAGGTAACACAAGAGTAAGCCAGCACCTTAAGGTAACACGAGGGTAAGCCAGCACCTTAAGGTAAGCCAGCACCTTAAGGTAACACAAGGGTAAGCCAGCACCTTAAGGTAAGCCAGCACCTTAAGGTAACACAAGGGTAAGCCAGCATCTTAAGGTAACGCGAGGGTAAGCCAGCACCTTAAGGTAACACAAGGGTAAGCCAGCACCTTAAGGTAACACAAGGGTAAGCCAGCACCTTGAGGTAACACAAGGGTAAGCCAGCACCTTAAGGTAACACAAGGGTAAGCCAGCACCTTGAGGTAACACAAGGGTAAGCCAGCACCTTAAGGTAACACAAGGGTAAGCCAGCACCTTAAGGTAAGCCAGCACCTTAAGGTAACACAAGGGTAAGCCAGCACCTTAAGGTAACACAAGAGTAAGCCAGCACCTTAAGGTAACACAAGGGTAAGCCAGCACCTTAAGGTAAGCCAGCACCTTAAGGTAACACAAGGGTAAGCCAGCACCTTAAGGTAACACAAGGGTAAGCCAGCACCTTAAGGTAAGCCAGCACCTTAAGGTAACACAAGGGTAAGCCAGCACCTTAAGGTAACACAAGAGTAAGCCAGCACCTTAAGGTAAGCCAGCATCTTAAGGTAACACAAGGGTAAGCCAGCACCTTAAGGTAACACAAAGGTAAGCCAGCACCTTAAGGTAACACAAGGGTAAGCCAGCACCTTGAGGTAACACAAGGGTAAGCCAGCACCTTAAGGTAACACAAGAGTAAGCCAGCACCTTAAGGTAACACAAGAGTAAGCCAGCACCTTAAGGTAAGCCAGCACCTTAAGGTAACCCAAGGGTAAGCCAGCACCTTAAGGTAACACAAAGGTAAGCCAGCACCTTAAGGTAAAACAAGGGTAAGCCAGCACCTTAAGGTAACACAAAGGTAAGCCAGCACCTTAAGGTAACCCAAGGGTAAGCCAGCACCTTAAGGTAACACAAAGGTAAGCCAGCACCTTAAGGTAAAACAAGGGTAAGCCACCACCTTAAGGTAAAACAAGGGTAAGCCACCACCTTAAGGTAAAACAAGGGTAAGCCAGCACCTTAAGGTAAGCCAGCACCTTAAGGTAAAACAAGGGTAAGCCACCACCTTAACGTAACCCAAGGGTAAGCCAGCACCTTAAGGTAACCCAAGGGTAAGCCAGCACCTTAAGGTAACCCAAGGGTAAGCCAGCATCTTAAGGTAACACAAGGGTAAGCCAGCACCTTAAGGTAACACAAGAGTAAGCCAGCACCTTAAGGTAACACTAGGGTAAGCCAGCACCTTAAGGTAAGCCAGCACCTTAAGGTAACACAAGGGTAAGCCAGCACCTTAAGGTAACACAAGGGTAAGCCAGCATCTTAAGGTAACACAAGGGTAAGCCAGCACCTTAAGGTAACACAAGGGTAAGCCAGCACCTTAAGGTAACACAAGGGTAAGCCAGCACCTTAAGGTAACACAAGGGTAAGCCAGCACCTTAAGGTAACACAAGGGTAAGCCAGCACCTTAAGGTAACACAAGGGTAAGCCAGCACCTTAAGGTAACACAAGGGTAAGCCAGCACCTTAAGGTAACACAAGGGTAAGCCAGCACCTTAAGGTAAAACAAGGGTAAGCCAGCACCTTAAGGTAAAACAAGGGTAAGCCAGCACCTTAAGGTAACCCAAGGGTAAGCCAGCACCTTAAGGTAACCCAAGGGTAAGCCAGCACCTTAAGGTAACCCAAGGGTAAGCCAGCACCTTAAGGTAACACAAGGGTAAGCCAGCACCTTAAGGTAACACAAGGGTAAGCCAGCACCTTAAGGTAACCCAAGGGTAAGCCAGCACCTTAAGGTAACCCAAGGATAAGCCAGCACCTTAAGGTAACACAAGGGTAAGCCAGCACCTTAAGGTAACACAAGGGTAAGCCAGCACCTTAAGGTAACACAAGGATAAGCCAGCACCTTAAGGTAACACAAGGGTAAGCCAGCACCTTAAGGTAACACAAGGGTAAGCCAGCACCTTAAGGTAACACAAGGGTAAGCCAGCACCTTAAGGTAACACAAGGATAAGCCAGCACCTTAAGGTAACACAAGGGTAAGCCAGCACCTTAAGGTAACACAAGGGTAAGCCAGCACCTTAAGGTAACACAAGGGTAAGCCAGCACCTTAAGGTAACACAAGGGTAAGCCAGCACCTTAAGGTAACACAAGGGTAAGCCAGCACCTTAAGGTAACACAAGGGTAAGCCAGCACCTTAAGGTAACACAAGGGTAAGCCAGCACCTTAAGGTAACACAAGGGTAAGCCAGCACCTTAAGGTAACACTAGGGTAAGCCAGCATCTTAAGGTAACACAAGGGTAAGCCAGCACCTTAAGGTAACACAAGAGTAAGCCAGCACCTTAAGGTAACACTAGGGTAAGCCAGCACCTTAAGGTAAGCCAGCACCTTAAGGTAACACAAGGGTAAGCCAGCACCTTAAGGTAACACAAGGGTAAGCCAGCATCTTAAGGTAACACAAGGGTAAGCCAGCACCTTAAGGTAACACAAGGGTAAGCCAGCACCTTAAGGTAACACAAGGGTAAGCCAGCATTTTGTCAACCGAATTGCCCAAAAGAGTTGACCAAAAAGGATGTATTCCCTTCCCAGTAATGATGTGTCACTGCCGTAAGCCAGGAACAGGTTGGGGAGGGATGACATCAGGGCAGCTCCCCTCTGACACGTCATGGGTCAGCGGGCTTCCCCATGTGCTCCCTACTGCCCCCCCCCCACCCCTACCCCTACCCCTACCCTACCCTACCCCAGCCCGGGGGGGGAGGGGGGAGGGGGAAGGGATGACATCAGGGCAGCTCCCCTCTGACACGTCATGGGTCAGCGGGCTTCCCCATGTGCTCCCTACTGCCCCCCCCCACCCCTACCCCTACCCCTACCCTACCCTACCCCAGCCCGGGGGGGGAGGGGGGAGGGGGAAGGGATGACATCAGGGCAGCTCCCCTCTGACACGTCATGGGTCAGCGGGCTTCCCCATGTGCTCCCTACTGCCCCCCCCCCACCCCTACCCCTACCCCTACCCTACCCTACCCCAGCCCGGGGGGGGAGGGGGGAGGGGGAAGGGATGACATCAGGGCAGCTCCCCTCTGACACGTCATGGGTCAGCGGGCTTCCCCATGTGCTCCCTACTGCCCCCCCCCCCACCCCTACCCCTACCCTACCCTACCCCAGCCCGGGGGGGGAGGGGGGAGGGGGAAGGGATGACATCAGGGCAGCTCCCCTCTGACACGTCATGGGTCAGCGGGCTTCCCCATGTGCTCCCTACTGCCCCCCCCCCACCCCTACCCCTACCCCTACCCTACCCTACCCCAGCCCGGGGGGGGAGGGGGAAGGGGGAAGGGATGACATCAGGGCAGCTCCCCGCTGACACGTCATGGGTCAGCGGGCTTCCCCATGTGCTCCCTACACCCCCCCCCCACCCCTACCCCTACCCTACCCTACCCCAGCCCGGGGGGGGGAGGGGGGAGGGGGGAGGGATGACATCAGGGCAGCTCCCCTCTGACACGTCATGGGTCAGCGGGCTTCCCCATGTGCTCCCTACTGCCCCCCCCCCTACCCCTACCCTACACCTACCCCAGCCCGGGGGGGGAGGGGGGAGGGGGGAGGGATGACATCAGGGCAGCTCCCCTCTGACACGTCATGGGTCAGCGGGCTTCCCCATGTGCTCCCTACTGCCTACCCCTACCCTACCCCTACCCTACCCTACCCCAGCCCGGGGGGGGGGGGGGGAGGGGGGAGGGGTGAACCACCAGGTATAGATTTTATGACTATTAAAATTTAACAAAATAAGCTTTTTAAAACTTTAATTTTAATTAAAAACTTTTTAAATTTTAAAAATAAACTTTTAACAAAATAACTTTTAAAATCAAAATAATAATAATAAAAACAGGAAATTACTCTAGACTGATAATATTGACTTGAAATGGTGGAGTCAGAACAGACAAAATAGGCAATAGAGCTGAGAGATAGAGAGGAGTGTTATCACCACTTGTGGTGGACGGTAGAGCGACGGGTCTGGCGTCATGCAGGTCCGTGTTCAATCCCCCCAGACCGTCCCCCACAAGTGGTTGGGCACCATTCCTTTCCACCGTCCCATCCCAAATCCTTATCCTGACCCCTTGCTATTTAATCGTATTGATCTAGTGCGTTTTCCCCTGATACTTTTGCAACTGCAGCTCTCGAACCATTGCCGTCTTGAGTACCTCGTTAAGTTGCACGATCAATATCTTGAGGTTATCTTGAGATGATTTCGGGGCTTTTTAGTGTCCCCGCGGCCCGGTCCTCGACCAGGCCTCCACCCCCAGGAAGCAGCCCGTGACAGCTGACTAACTCCCAGGTACCTATTTACTGCTAGGTAACAGGGGCTTATTCAGGGTGAAAGAAACTTTGCCCATATGTTTCTGCCTCGTGCGGGAATCGAACCCGCGCCACAGAATTACGAGTCCTGCGCGCTATCCACCAGGCTACGAGGCCCCCTGATTAATATGGTTAAAAAATCATTGCACATTGTTGCTTGCCTCAAATACATCCTTTTTGATCAACTTTTTGCAATTCGGTTGACAAAATGCGGTGAGCAATGAGTGATGAAGTGTCATGTTTAGGTCGGAGTTTACCTTTGTGAGAGTCATGAGAGGTCCTGTGGACAATGTTGCTGGCTTACCTTAAGGTGCTGGCTTACCCTTGTGTTACCTTAAGGTGCTGGCTTACCCTTGTGTTACCTTAAGGTGTTGGCTTACCCTTGTGTTACCTTAAGGTGCTGGCTTACCCTTGTGTTACCTTAAGGTGCTGGCTTACCCTTGGGTTACCTTAAGGTGCTGGCTTACCCTTGTGTTACCTTAAGGTGCTGGCTTACCCTTGTGTTACCTTAAGGTGTTGGCTTACCCTTGTGTTACCTTAAGGTGCTGGCTTACCCTTGTGTTACCTTAAGGTGCTGGCTTACCCTTGGGTTACCTTAAGGTGCTGGCTTACCCTTGTGTTACCTTAAGGTGCTGGCTTACCCTTGTGTTACCTTAAGGTGTTGGCTTACCCTTGTGTTACCTTAAGGTGCTGGCTTACCCTTGTGTTACCTTAAGGTGCTGGCTTACCCTTGGGTTACCTTAAGGTGCTGGCTTACCCTTGTGTTACCTTAAGGTGCTGGCTTACCCTTGGGTTACCTTAAGGTGCTGGCTTACCCTTGTGTTACCTTAAGATGCTGGCTTACGTTAAGGTGCTGGCTTACTCTTGTGTTACCTTAAGGTGCTGGCTTACCCTTGTGTTACCTTAAGATGCTGGCTTACCTTAAGGTGCTGGCTTACCCTTGTGTTACCTTAAGATGCTGGCTTACCTTAAGGTGCTGGCTTACTTTTGTCTTACCTTAAGGTGCTGGCTTACCTGGCTTTGTCGACCAGGTGGGCCAGGGAAGCCACGTGGCGGACTTACAAAAGTAGCTGGTGGACTTAGAAAAGTAGCTGGCGGACTTAGAAAAGTAGCTGGCGGACTTAGAAAAGTAGTTGGTGGACTTAGAAAAGTAGCTGGTGGACTTAGAAAAGTAGCTGGTGGACTTAGAAAAGTAGCTGGCGGACTTAGAAAAGTAGCTGGCGGACTTAGAAAAGTAGCTGGCGGACTTAGAAAAGTAGCTGGTGGACTTAGAAAAGTAGCTGGCGGACTTAGAAAAGTAGCTGGTGGACTTAGAAAAGTAGCTGGTGGACTTAGAAAAGTAGCTGGCGGACTTAGAAAAGTAGCTGGTGGACTTAGAAAAGTAGCTGGTGGACTTAGAAAAGTAGCTGGCGGACTTAGAAAAGTAGCTGGCGGACTTAGAAAAGTAGCTGGCGGACTTAGAAAAGTAGCTGGTGGACTTAGAAAAGTAGCTGGCGGACTTAGAAAAGTAGCTGGTGGACTTAGAAAAGTAGCTGGTGGACTTAGAAAAGTAGCTGGCGGACTTAGAAAAGTAGCTGGTGGACTTAGAAAAGTAGCTGGCGGACTTAGAAAAGTAGCTGGTGGACTTAGAAAAGTAGCTGGTGGACTTAGAAAAGTAGCTGGCGGACTTAAAGTAGCTGGCGGACTTAGAAAAGTAGCTGGTGGACTTAGAAAAGTAGCTGGCGGACTTAGAAAAGTAGCTGGTGGACTTAGAAAAGTAGCTGGCGGACTTAGAAAAGTAGCTGGTGGACTTAGAAAAGTAGCTGGTGGACTTAGAAAAGTAGCTGGTGGACTTAGAAAAGTAGCTGGCGGACTTAGAAAAGTAGCTGGTGGACTTAGAAAAGTAGCTGGTGGACTTAGACAAGTAGCAGGTGGACTTAGACAAGTAGCAGGTGGACTTAGACAAGTAGCTGGCGGACTTAGAAAAGTAGCTGGTGGACTTAGAAAAGTAGCAGGCGGACTTAGAAAAGTAGCTGGTGGACTTAGAAAAGTAGCTGGTGGACTTAGAAAAGTAGCTGGTGGACTTAGAAAAGTAGCTGGCGGACTTAGAAAAGTAGCTGGTGGACTTAGAAAAGTAGCTGGTGGACTTAGACAAGTAGCTGGCGGACTTAAAGTAGCTGGCGGACTTAAAGTAGCTGGTGGACTTAAAGTAGCTGGCGGGCTTAGAAAAGTAGCTGGTGGACTTAGAAAAGTAGCTGGTGGACTTAGACAAGTTGCTGGCGGACTTAGAAAAGTAGCTGGTGGACTTAGAAAAGTAGCTGGCGGACTTAGAAAAGTAGCTGGTGGACTTAGAAAAGTAGCTGGCGGACTTAAAGTAGCTGGCGGACTTAAAGTAGCTGGCGGACTTAAAGTAGCTGGTGGACTTAGAAAAGTAGCTGGCGGACTTAAAGTAGCTGGTGGACTTAGAAAAGTAGCTGGCGGACTTAAAGTAGCTGGTGGACTTAGAAAAGTAGCTGGCGGACTTAGAAAAGTAGCTGGCGGACTTAGAAAAGTAGCTGGTGGACTTAGAAAAGTAGCTGGTGGACTTAGAAAAGTAGCTGGTGGACTTAGAAAAGTAGCTGGTGGACTTAGAAAAGTAGCTGGCGGACTTAAAGTAGCTGGCGGACTTAAAGTAGCTGGCGGACTTAAAGTAGCTGGCGGACTTAAAGTAGCTGGTGGACTTAGAAAAGTAGCTGGCGGACTTAAAGTAGCTGGAGGACTTAAAGTAGCTGGCGGACTTAAAGTAGCTGGTGGACTTAGAAAAGTAGCAGGCGGACTTAGAAAAGTAACAAACTTGTGTACTAAAAGTACAAAGCAAGAGAATGTTTTAAACAGAAACAGTTGGGCCATATTAATCCGTGGTGAGGTCCCCTTCTGATCTGAGGGGCCCCTAAGACTACCCCGAGGGAGGGCCCCCTGCTGCTTCCTTACCTGGGCCCTCTACCTGGTCACTCCTGGCCGGTACCTCGCTGCATGGGTCACTACTTGGTACCTCCTCTGAGAGTAGCTCCACACGGCTATTACCACAGCTGAGAGGCGGGTCCAGAGAGCCAGAGCTCAACCCCCGTAAGCACAACACAGCAAGATTAACGGAGAATGTGTTTGAGAAATTGCTTTGCATCGCGTTGAATGTTTTTCAATCGCTAGGCTGTTGGCCTGCAAACTGAGTTGATATCTATGTTGATATCATCACTATTGCTATGTTGCGGGACTCACGGAGTCCTTGAAGCCCTGAAACGGGTCCAGGGGGGTAGTTAGACGCTCCTTTGAGCAGTCACTGGATACTACAATGCGCTGTATTGACAGGAATTCCATGGATGAATTCGTATGGTCTGAAACCTTCCTCCTTGTAGAATGTTAGGCTGCTGGCCGTGGGATTTTGGACCTTAGAGGGCAATAGGGACCAAGAGAGGCAAGATTCAGGGCAGGGGCAGGGGTAAACAGGTAAACTGAGACCCTAGACTAAGTCCTGGGGGGTCTCAGACCTCCTCTTATCCCCCCCAAAAAGGTCCTCTTTCACCCCCCAAATAACCGCTTCTACTAACCCACCCATCCCCCCCACTCCCCCCCCCCTCAGACCAACCGCTGCCACATATATTTTTTATTTAAATTCAACATTGTCGCTATTGCTGTGCCCAGTAGCCAGCCTTAGGAACATTTTTTTTCTTAGTGGATTTTGTCGGATGCTTCAGGAAAAAAATATGCAAATTGCTTGACCGTTTTAGAGGTAGGAAGGGAAATTCAGGGGTCCTATCCCTGTTGGGGTAGGCTGGTGGACTCTGGGAGATGTGGATAGGCTGGCTAGGGCTCTGTGAACCTTTCCAGTAGGCTGGTTGGGCTTTAAACTATCCCGGGAAGATTAGGATAGGCCGGTTAGGCTTTAAAAAATTTCTGGGAGATTTGGAAAAGCAAGCTAGGCTCTGTAAACCTTTGCAGTAGGCTGGCTAGGCTCTGTAAACCTTTGCAGTAGGCTGGCTAGGCTCTATAAACCTTTGCAGTAGGCTGGCTAGGCTCTATAAACCTTTGCAGTAGGCTGGCTAGGCTCTGTAAACCTTTGCAGTAGGCTGGCTAGGCTCTGTAAACCTTTGCAGTAGGCTGGCTAGGCTCTGTAAACCTTTGCAGTAGGCTGGCTAGGCTCTGTAAACCTTTGCAGTAGGCTGGCTAGGCTCTATAAACCTTTGCAGTAGGCTGGCTAGGCTCTATAAACCTTTGCAGTAGGCTGGCTAGGCTCTATAAACCTTTGCAGTAGGCTGGCTAGGCTCTATAAACCTTTGCAGTAGACTGGCTAGGCTCTATAAACCTTGTAGTAGGCTGGCTAGGCTCTATAAACCTTGTAGTAGGCTGGCTAGGCTCTATAAACCTTTGCAGTAGACTGGCTAGGCTCTATAAACCTTGTAGTAGGCTGGCTAGGCTCTATAAACCTTTCCAGCAGGCTGGCTAGACTTTAAAAAAAAATCTGGGAGAGTTTGATAGGCTAACGAAACTCTATAAACCTATTCCAGTAGGCTAGGCTTTAAACTATCCCGGGAAGGATAGGTTGATAGGCGCACGTAGACCTTACCGGCCGTAGTGGGTAGGACTCCCTCTACCCACCACGTGGGATAGAGGCGTCGCCGGCTCAAGTGACTGGGAGAATAGATGACAGCGGCTTGTAAAGTTCCTGTTCTGCCCAGAGGATGGGGTCCATTGGGCCTGATGGCTAGTGGGTATAACGGTTCCTTGGGGGGCCCTTATTTTGGGCCCCGTACCCATGCTGTAGGTGGTGGTGGGGAGTTATGGGCCCCATACCCATGTTGTAGGTGGTGGTGGGGCCCCATACCCATGTTGTAGGTGGTGGGGGGCCCCATACCCATGTTGTAGGTGGTGGGGGGCCCCATACCCATGTTGTAGGTGGTGGTGGGGGGTTATGGGGCCCCATACCCATGTTGTAGGTGGTGGTGGAGAGTTATGGGGCCCCATACCCATGTTGTAGGTGGTGGTGGGGCCCCATACCCATGTTGTAGGTGGTGGTGGGGCCCCATACCCATGTTGTAGGTGGTGGGGAGTTATGGGGCCCCATACCCATGTTGTAGGTGGTGGTGGAGAGTTATGGGGCCCCATACCCATGTTGTAGGTGGTGGTGGGGCCCCATACCCATGTTGTAGGTGGTGGTGGGGCCCCATACCCATGTTGTAGGTGGTGGTGGGGAGTTATGGGCCCCATACCCATGTTGTAGGTGGTGGTGGGGCCCCATACCCATGTTGTAGGTGGTGGTGGGGAGTTATGGGCCCCATACCCATGTTGTAGGTGGTGGGGAGTTATGGGCCCCATACCCATGTTGTGGGTGGTGGTGGGGCCCCATACCCATGTAGGTGGTGGGGGAGTTATGGGGCCCCATACCCATGTTGTAGGTGGTGGTGGGGAGTTATGGGGCCCCATACCCATGTTGTAGGTGGTGGGGGCCCCATACCCATGTAGGTGGTGGGGGAGTTATGGGGCCCCATACCCATGTTGTAGGTGGTGGTGGGGAGTTATGGGGCCCCATACCCATGTTGTAGGTGGTGGTGGGGCCCCATACCCATGTTGTAGGTGGTGGGGAGCCCCATACCCATGTTGTAGGTGGTGGTGGGGAGTTATGGGGCCCCATACCCATGTTGTAGGTGGTGGTGGGGCCCCATACCCATGTTGTAGGTGGTGGAGAGTTATGGGCCCCATACCCATGTTGTAGGTGGTGGTGGGGCCCCATACCCATGTTGTAGGTGGTGGTGGGGAGTTATGGGCCCCATACCCATGTTGTAGGTGGTGGTGGGGCCCCATACCCATGTTGTAGGTGGTGGTGGGGCCCATACCCATGTTGTAAGTGGTGGTGGGGAGTTATGGGGCCCCATACCCATGTTGTAGGTGGTGGGGGGCCCCATACCCATGTTGTAGGTGGTGGTGGGGGGCCCCATACCCATGTTGTAGGTGGTGGGGGAGTTATGGGGCCCCATACCCATGTTGTAGGTGGTGGTGGGGCCCCATACCCATGTTGTAGGTGGTGGGGAGCCCCATACCCATGTTGTAGGTGGTGGTGGGGAGTTATGGGGCCCCATACCCATGTTGTAGGTGGTGGTGGGGCCCCATACCCATGTTGTAGGTGGTGGTGAGGCCCCATACCCATGTTGTAGGTGGTGGTGGGCACCATACCCATGTTGTAGGTGGTGGGGGGCACCATACCCATGTTGTAGGTGGTGGGGGGCACCATACCCATGTTGTAGGTGGTGGGGGGCACCATACCCATGTTGTGGGTGGTGGTGGGGAGTTATGGGCCCCTTACCCATGTTGTGGGTGGTGGTGGGGAGTTATGGGCCCCTTACACATGTTGTAGGAGGTGGTGGGAGGGTAGGAATGGGCCTCTTAGCGCCTAGGGTTAAATCTTAGCGCGATGCCATATCTCCAATTTCAGATTATATATATTTATCCATATTAGTAGTATAATTTATAACTTAAAATAGGCCTAAAATGGCCAGACTAATGACGCCTTTAAAGCCTAATTACAACCTCCTCTTCAACCCCTTTTAATTGGAGTGTCTGCCCGGCTAAGTTGAAAAACAATGCTATTCTGCTGTCTTCAAATGTCACTCCGCTTGCAATACTGAAGCCGTTGCAAGGTCTTGCATATATGAACCATGTATATAATGTCGTTTAAGGTGTAAAGCCACAGAAACACTCTAAAAATTGTCTAATTCTAAACCGTTTCAGCCGGTAAAATGAAATTTTCGCGCCAAAGGCGGACTAACTGGGGAAACCACGTGGTTCAGGCTACCTCTATACAGCCCCGCTAATCACCCTCCAATCACCACTCTCACACTGCCTCTACGATTCATACTGCCTCTCACATATATCCTTAAGTACCCCTGAGTGCTATCCGATAACAATCTCCTGCTACCGAGCCCCGGAAACGAGCGTTTCAGTGAAGACGCCATTAACGAGGTTAGCACATTTGAAACCTGCGCGCGCGCTTCCGGTCCGGCGTCGTCCCGTCTTCCCGCGCGCGGCGGCCATTTAAACCGGATTTTCAACCGTTCGTTATCGCGGGACAGTTGTAAAGGAGGAATTATATATATGTTTATCTCTCAGAATGTTCGGCAATATGTTTATTGTTTGTGATGTGTGTCTATATGTATGTATGAACACGTTGTACCGAACGGGGTGAGAATAGCTTTAGCTACCTCATCCATTTGTGTGTATTTTACCTCAGTAAACTTATTTCAATTTCAATTTCAATTTCAATTCAACTTAACGCTTAAAGACATTCTTAGAGCTTACTTAACGCTTAAAGACATTCTTAGAGCTTACTTAAAGCTTGAAGACATTCTTAGAGCTTACTTAACGCTCTAAGACATTCTTAGAGCTTACTTAAAGCTTGAAGACATTCTTAGAGCTTACTTAATGTTTGAAGACATTCTTAGAGCTTACTTAACGCTCTAAGACATTCTTAGAGCTTACTTAAAGCTTGAAGACATTCTTAGAGCTTACTTAATGTTTGAAGACATTCTTAGAGCTTACTTAACGCTTGAAGACATTCTTAGAGCTTACTTAACGCTTGAAGACATTCTACAAGAACTTACTTAACGCTGAATTGGACTAAATTGGGCCGAGGAGTTGCTCGAATACAGGTTTGCTATTTTGAAAACAGTTTAATACATTTCTTAAATATGGATAAAAGATCTATATTCGCCCTGTGAACTGTAGAAATACATCCATTGGAGGCTGTATTATTTGGATCCCTGATGTATTAAGCTGTATTTAGGGTTAACAAAGGTTTTTTAATAGTGTTTGTGTTAAATTATTTGGGAAATATGAATACTTCTATATGAATATCGTATTTAAAGAAGATTGGGTCAGAAGCCTAGTACTTGCTAGGAGGAATTTGCGGCCAATTCTAAACGGTTAGTTTTTAAATTTTTGAACTTTTGAACGTTTGAATTTCTTTAACCGACGGTTGGTGATACACGTGTCAGTCAGGTTAAGGCCGGATGGGTGACCGCGGTTAAAGCCTTTTTTCTTTTTAGCTAGTTTAAGACTAACAGCTTTCTGGCCTCGATAAATGTTTTCAAAGTTCGTAGTAGGCTTATTGTACCGCATTTCCTGCCCGTCTCCACATCTCCAGTAGGCCTACTCTAGGGGGCTTATTGACGCCGACAATGGTATAATATATCAACACCGTTATAGGCCTATAGGAGGCCTATACTTTTACATTTCTTAAAATTTGCTCTGATGGGCGAGTTTATTGGGCGGCGTCACTCATCCTGTGAGTGGACACACCGCCATAGTGACAGTATTGGGCAGCGCCACTCATCCTGTGAGTGGACACACCGCCATAGTGACAGTATTGGGCAGCGCCACTCATCCTGTGAGTGGACACACCGCCATAGTGACAGTATTGGGCAGCACCACTCATCCTGTGAGTGGACACACCGCCATAGTGACAGTATTGGGCGGCGTCACTCATCCTGTGAGTGGACACACCGCCATAGTGACAGTATTGGGCAGCGCCACTCATCCTGTGAGTGGACACACCGCCATAGTGACAGTATTGGGCAGCGCCACTCATCCTGTGAGTGGACACACCGCCATAGTGA
Source organism: Procambarus clarkii (assembly GCF_040958095.1). Taxonomy (NCBI): domain Eukaryota; kingdom Metazoa; phylum Arthropoda; class Malacostraca; order Decapoda; family Cambaridae; genus Procambarus; species Procambarus clarkii. The sequence goes on from NC_091155.1 coordinate 44,542,242, forward strand.
CAGTATTGGGCAGCGCCACTCATCCTGTGAGTGGACACACCGCCATAGTGACAGTATTGGGCAGCGCCACTCATCCTGTGAGTGGACACACCGCCATAGTGACAGTATTGGGCAGCGTCACTCATCCTGTGAGTGGACACACCGCCATAGTGACAGTATTGGGCAGCGCCACTCATCCTGTGAGTGGACACACCGCCATAGTGACAGTATTGGGCAGCGCCACTCATCCTGTGAGTGAACACACCGCCATAGTGACAGTATTGGGCAGCGTCACTCATCCTGTGAGTGGACACACCGCCATAGTGACAGTATTGGGCAGCGCCACTCATCCTGTGAGTGGACACACCACCATAGTGACAGTATTGGGCAGCGCCACTCATCCTGTGAGTGGACACACCGCCATAGTGACAGTATTGGGCAGCGTCACTCATCCTGTGAGTGGACACACCGCCATAGTGACAGTATTGGGCAGCGTCACTCATCCTGTGAGTGGACACACCGCCATAGTGACAGTATTGGGCAGCGTCACTCATCCTGTGAGTGGACACACCGCCATAGTGACAGTATTGGGCAGCGCCACTCATCCTGTGAGTGGACACACCGCCATAGTGACAGTATTGGGCAGCGTCACTCATCCTGTGAGTGGACACACCGCCATAGTGACAGTATTGGGCAGCGTCACTCATCCTGTGAGTGAACACACCGCCATAGTGACAGTATTGGGCAGCGTCACTCATCCAGTGAGTGGACACACCGCCATAGTGACAGTATTGGGCAGCGTCACTCATCCTGTGAGTGGACACACCGCCATAGTGACAGTATTGGGCAGCGTCACTCATCCTGTGAGTGAACACACCGCCATAGTGACAGTATTGGGCAGCGCCACTCATCCTGTAAGTGGACACACCGCCATAGTGACAGTATTGGGCAGCGCCACTCATCCTGTGAGTGGACACACCGCCATAGTGACAGTATTGGGCAGCGCCACTCATCCTGTGAGTGGACACACCGCCATAGTGACAGTATTGGGCAGCGCCACTCATCCTGTGAGTGGACACACCGCCATAGTGACAGTATTGGGCAGCGCCACTCATCCTGTGAGTGGACACACCGCCATAGTGACAGTATTGGGCAGCGTCACTCATCCTGTGAGTGGACACACCGCCATAGTGACAGTATTGGGCAGCGTCACTCATCCTGTGAGTGGACACACCGCCATAGTGACAGTATTGGGCAGCGTCACTCATCCTGTGAGTGGACACACCGCCATAGTGACAGTATTGGGCAGCGTCACTCATCCTGTGAGTGGACACACCGCCATAGTGACAGTATTGGGCAGCGCCACTCATCCTGTGAGTGGACACACCGCCATAGTGACAGTATTGGGCAGCGTCACTCATCCTGTGAGTGGACACACCGCCATAGTGACAGTATTGGGCAGCGTCACTCATCCTGTGAGTGAACACACCGCCATAGTGACAGTATTGGGCAGCGTCACTCATCCTGTGAGTGAACACACCGCCATAGTGACAGTATTGGGCAGCGCCACTCATCCTGTGAGTGGACACACCGCCATAGTGACAGTATTGGGCAGCGCCACTCATCCTGTGAGTGGACACACCGCCATAGTGACAGTATTGGGCAGCGTCACTCATCCTGTGAGTGGACACACCGCCATAGTGACAGTATTGGGCAGCGTCACTCATCCTGTGAGTGGACACACCGCCATAGTGACAGTATTGGGCAGCGTCACTCATCCTGTGAGTGGACACACCGCCATAGTGACAGTATTGGGCAGCGTCACTCATCCTGTGAGTGGACACACCGCCATAGTGACAGTATTGGGCAGCGCCACTCATCCTGTGAGTGGACACACCGCCATAGTGACAGTATTGGGCAGCGTCACTCATCCTGTGAGTGGACACACCGCCATAGTGACAGTATTGGGCAGCGTCACTCATCCTGTGAGTGAACACACCGCCATAGTGACAGTATTGGGCAGCGTCACTCATCCTGTGAGTGAACACACCGCCATAGTGACAGTATTGGGCAGCGCCACTCATCCTGTGAGTGGACACACCGCCATAGTGACAGTATTGGGCAGCGCCACTCATCCTGTGAGTGGACACACCGCCATAGTGACAGTATTGGGCAGCGTCACTCATCCTGTGAGTGGACACACCGCCATAGTGACAGTATTGGGCAGCGTCACTCATCCTGTGAGTGGACACACCGCCATAGTGACAGTATTGGGCAGCGTCACTCATCCTGTGAGTGGACACACCGCCATAGTGACAGTATTGGGCAGCGCCACTCATCCTGTGAGTGGACACACCGCCATAGTGACAGTATTGGGCAGCGCCACTCATCCTGTGAGTGGACACACCGCCATAGTGACAGTATTGGGCAGCGCCACTCATCCTGTGAGTGGACACACCGCCATAGTGACAGTATTGGGCAGCGCCACTCATCCTGTGAGTGGACACACCGCCATAGTGACAGTATTGGGCAGCGTCACTCATCCTGTGAGTGGACACACCGCCATAGTGACAGTATTGGGCAGCGCCACTCATCCTGTGAGTGGACACACCGCCATAGTGACAGTATTGGGCAGCGCCACTCATCCTGTGAGTGGACACACCGCCATAGTGACAGTATTGGGCAGCGTCACTCATCCTGTGAGTGGACACACCGCCATAGTGACAGTATTGGGCAGCGTCACTCATCCTGTGAGTGGACACACCGCCATAGTGACAGTATTGGGCAGCGTCACTCATCCTGTGAGTGGACACACCGCCATAGTGACAGTATTGGGCAGCGTCACTCATCCTGTGAGTGGACACACCGCCATAGTGACAGTATTGGGCAGCGTCACTCATCCTGTGAGTGAACACACCGCCATAGTGACAGTATTGGGCAGCGCCACTCATCCTGTGAGTGGACACACCGCCATAGTGACAGTATTGGGCAGCGCCACTCATCCTGTGAGTGGACACACCACCATAGTGACAGTATTGGGCAGCGTCACTCATCCTGTGAGTATCCTGGCCGGGGAGGATTGACTGGGCACCAATCCTTAACTGTAACCTCTATTCAACCAGCAGTAATATATCATTGTATTGTCCCATATATCATTGTATTGTCCCATATATCATTGTATTGTCCCATATATCATTGTATTGTCCCATATATCATTGTATTGTCTCATATATCATTGTATTGTCCCCATATATTATTGTATGGTCCCATATATCATTGTATTGTCCCCATATATCATTGTATTGACCCATATATCATTGTATTGTCCCATATATCATTGTATTGTCCCATATATCATTGTATTGTCCCCATATATCATTGTATTGTCCCATATATCATTGTATTGTCCCATATATCATTGTATTGTCCCATATATCATTGTATTGTCCCCATATATCATTGTATTGTCCCCATATATCATTGTATTGTCCCATATTGAGTGACTTCCGTTCCTCTGGGTTGAAATGTGTTGAACTTCGTAGATATGTGAGGAATTATGTGTAAGTTGACAGGTTTCTATAACCTGTCTATGTAGGGTAGACGCAGTATGTACATATTCACCTAGTTGTGCTTGCGGGGGTTGAGCTCTGGCTCTTTGGTCCCGCCTCTCAACTGTCAATCTACTGGTATTCAGCTAGTTCACCTTCGAAGTTAATAGGATTAGGTGCAATGTTATAGGGTATAGCTAGCACAGGAGCTGCCAGTGTTGGATTCTGAACACCACGAAGGAATTCAAAGCCTCCAGGAGTCGCGAGGAATTCAACTACAAGAAAGATTATGTGGTATTTGAGAAATTATTGATATTGGAAGTCAGTAAAGGGCGCTGCATGCTCGCTGGGGAGGGTGTGTAGGTCACTAACGAAGCCTACTCCGCTAGCAGAGTAGGTTCCAGAACAACAGGGCGTCTATGGGTACTTTTCCTACCTGTCTTCTGCTTAGGCTTCTACCGTGTGTGGATAATTGAATTCCTCACCTCATGGAGGGAAACGATGTATACATGTATACATTCTCTGGCTGGTATACACCTATGTATGATATACAACTTGGTGTATACGGGTATACATACATATTCCCATATGTATACACATATGTTTATCATAGAATTTTTAGCATAAATATAAAATTTTGCGAAATTTGGGGCTTGATTAATTAATGTTTTGAAATTCACATTAAATGGTGAGTTTATATTTACTCACATATGTGTTTTTGTATGTGTTTTGGAGTAGATAGTGTGAGGGGGAGTTGTGTGACGTCACGGGTGATTACAGCTGTGATTGGTGACCCGGGGCGGCATCTGGTGACGGGGGATCGAGCTTCGACTCGCAGGTTCTGTCCTGTTAATGGATAGAATCTGTGAGTTTGTTTAATTAGTTTAAATCTATGACCTCTTGTTCTTGAAGTTCCAGGTCTCAGGAATCCTTCCCTATCGATTTTATCAATTTCTGTTACTATTTTGTATGTAGTGATCATATCACCTCTTTTTCTTCTGTCTTCTAGTTTTGGCATATTTAATGCCTCTAACCTCTCCTCGTAGCTCTTGCCCTTCAGTTCTGGGAGCCACTTAGTAGCACGTCTTTGCACCTTTTCCAGTTTGTTGATGTGCTTCTTAAGATATGGGCACCACACAACTGCTGCATATTCTAGCTTTGGCCTAACAAAAGTCATGAACAATTTCTTTAGTATATCGCCATCCATGTATTTAAAAGCAATTCTGAAGTTAGAAAGCGTGGCATAGGCTCCTCGCACAATATTCTTTATGTGGTCCTCGGGTGATAGTTTTCTATCTAGAACCACCCCTCTCTAGCGACCTCTCTTGAAATCGAGTTTAAGAACTGTTTCAATGTCCTCACATTCATCTAGACGATATCTTAAAGCATAATCAATGTTTAACAGGACGTGATCACTCTTTCCCAAGGGAGGAAGGTTCTGGATGTCACATGTCTCAAGATCCAGTACTGACGGAACATGTCCTTCCCTCATTCTTGTAGCCTGCTTGATGTGTTGATACAAGAATGTCTCCAAGATGAGGTTTACAAATCTACGTGTTCAAATGTCCTCTGTTCTTGCTTCATAAGCCTCCCAGTCTAGTGCCTTAGAGTTGCAGTCTCCCAGTACCAACAGTCGTGATTTATCTTGATCTGCTTGTACTATAATCTCTCTCATGACCATTATCAGGCCCTCTCGTTTGTCATCCAGTTCTTCCAGAACCGGATGACAAACCGTTTCGGATGGAACAGACTGGCTGGGAGCCGGTCGGCCAAGCAGACAGCACGCTGGACTTGTGATCCAGTGGTCCTGGGTTCGATCCCAGGCGCCGGTGAGAAACAATGGGCAGAGTTTCTTTCATCCTATGCCCCTGTTACCTAGCAGTAAATAGGTACCTGGATGTTAGTCAGCTGTCACGGGCTGCTTCCTGGGGGTGGAGGCCTGGTCGAGGACCGGGCCGCGGGGACACTAAAGCCCCAAAATCATCTCAAGATTCCTTTGTCCATGTGTTGCTTGCTGGTGGACTGTAGGCATTGACAATTATCAGCTTATCATCTTGATTCCAGACCTACAATGCCATTATGTCAATATCTCGAGGGTTTTCAAGTATTAATTTTCTTACCTTCAGGTGTTCTTTCACCAGCACGGCTATTCGTTCAATTTTGATTTTTGCCGCCAGAGGCCGTCCTGTGAGCGGTAGCGCAAAAAAGCATTAAAGAGGGCACAAAAGGTCTTTATCAGACCACAACTTAGATTATTACATAAACAATTTCACCTATCCTTCCTAGTTGTCCTGTCACGTCTCCAAACTCAGAAGCTGCTTGGGAATACGACTTCATTTAAAAAATTCCCTTCAAGTTTCGTCTGTGATGGAGGCGGCCATCTTTGTTGTTGACATTCTGCTTGAATTCAAAAACCAACTTTTCTAAGCAAGATTTTTTATTCACTTATTTCTTATCTCTTAGTTTCTTAGTTTCTTCACCTTCGTGTGTTCTGGGACACCACTTACAACACTGCTCCCAACACTTAGATAATTTGAATTATCGTGCACCATGCAGCAGTGTGACTCCTCTCACTTGCGTGCGTGTGTGAGCTTGTGTGTGTGTGTGTGTGTGTGTGTGTGTGTGTGTATGAGTCAGCGGCTCTTCCTTGTTTGTGAGTATTGTGAGTCATTTGGGGAGAGTTGGGGGGTGGGGGGGGGGAAGGCTCGATAACTCATTATATTCCCCCCACCTACAGAGAGGTGGTAATTGTGTGACACTATCCCTCACACTCTCATTATATATGTCCCTCACACTCTCATTATATATGTCCCTCACACTCTCATTATTTTTTTGTGAGATATATACAAGAGTTGTTACATTCTTGTACAGCCACTAGTACGCGCAGCGTTTCGGGCAAGTCCTTAATCCTATGGTCCCTGGAATACGATCCCCTGCCGCGAAGAATCGTTTTTTCATCCAAGTACACATTTTACTGTTGCGTTAAACAGAGGCTACAGTTAAGGAATTGCGCCCAGTAAATCCTCCCCGGCCAGGATACGAACCCATGACATAGCGCTCGCGGAACGCCAGGCGAGTGTCTTACCACTACACCACGGAGACTGCAAATGCAAAATTATATATGCCCCTCACACTCTCATTATATATGCCCCTCTTACTCTCATTATACATGTCCCTCTTACTCTCATTATACATGTCCCTCTTACTCTCATTATATATGTCCCTCTCACTCTCATTATATACACCCTCACACTCTCATTATATACACCCTCACACTCATTATATACACCCTCACACTCTCATTATATATGCCCTCTCACTCTCATTATATATGTCCCTCTTACTCTCATTATATATGTCCCTCTCACTCTCATTATATATGCCCCTCTTACTCTCATTATATATGCCCCTCTTACTCTCATTATATATGCCTCTCTCACTCTCATTATATATGCCCCTCTTACTCTCATTATATATGCCTCTCTTACTCTCATTATATATGCCTCTCTCACTCTCATTATATATGCCCCTCTTACTCTCATTATATATGTCCTCTTACTCTCATTATATATGCCCCTCTTACTCTCATTATATATGCCTCTCTCACTCTCATTATATATGTCCTCTTACTCTCATTATATATGCCTCTCTCACTCTCATTATATATGCCCCTCTTACTCTCATTATATATGTCCTCTTACTCTCATTATATATGCCCCTCTTACTCTCATTATATATGCCCCTCTTACTCTCATTATATATGCCCCTCTTACTCTCATTATATATGCCCCTCTTACTCTCATTATATATGCCTCTCTCACTCTCATTATATATGCCCCTCTTACTCTCATTATATATGTCCTCTTACTCTCATTATATATGCCTCTCTCACTCTCATTATATATGCCTCTCTCACTCTCATTATATATGCCCCTCTTACTCTCATTATATATGCCCCTCTTACTCTCATTATATATGCCCCTCTTACTCTCATTATATATGCCCCTCTCACTCTCATTATATATGTCCTCTTACTCTCATTATATATGCCTCTCTCACTCTCATTATATATGCCCCTCTTACTCTCATTATATATGACCTCTTACTCTCATTATATATGCCCCTCTTACTCTCATTATATATGCCTCTCTCACTCTCATTATATATGTCCTCTTACTCTCATTATATATGTCCTCTCACTCTCATTATATATGCCCCTCTTACTCTCATTATATATGTCCTCTTACTCTCATTATATATGTCCTCTTACTCTCATTATATATGCCCTCTTACTCTCATTATATATGCCCCTCTCACTCTCATTATATATGCCTCTCTCACTCTCATTATATATGCCTCTCTTACTCTCATTATATATACACCCTCTCACTCTCATTATATATGCCCTCTCACTCTCATTATATATGCCTCTCTCACTCTCATTATATATGTCCCTCTTACTCTCATTATATATACACCCTCTCACTCTCATTATATATGCCCTCTCACTCTCATTATATATGTCCCTCTTACTCTCATTATATATACACCCTCTCACTCTCATTATATAAGCCTCTCTCACTCTCATTATATATACACCCTCTCACTCTGATTATATATGTCCCTCTCACTCTCATTATATATACACCCTCTCACTCTCATTATATATGCCCTCTCACTCTCATTATATATGCCTCTCTCACTCTCATTATATATGCCCTCTCACTCTCATTATATATGCCCTCTCACTCTCATTATATATGCCTCTCTCACTCTCATTATATATGCCCTCTCACTCTCATTATATATGCCTCTCTCACTCTCATTATATATGCCCTCTCACTCTCATTATATATGCCCTCTCACTCTCATTATATATGCCCTCCCACTCTCATTATATATGCCTCTCTCACTCTCATTATATTCTCCCTCACACTCTTATATACAGTATATATATATATATATATATATATATATATATATATATATATATATATATATATATATATATATATATATATATATATATATATATATATAAACTGAAAACTCACACCCCAGAAGTGACTCGAACCCATACTGTCAGGAGCACTATGCAACTGGTAAATAAAAGACCTTAACCACTCAACCATCATATAAATATATACCAATTATATATATACACCAAATACAGCTACATATCCCCCCTCTCACCCTCTCTCACACTAGCACCTAGTGAGTGTGAAGGTCCACCTTTAACCCAGAGGTCAGGTCAACAATTAACCTGCCAGGAAAAACACCTTAGTGACCCCATAATGGTGATCCCAGTCCCCCCCCCCCCCGACCACTCTCAGGACGGGTCACCCATCCTGGTCATTGTCTCACACTCACGCGAGTCTCTGAGAGGCTGCAGGGAGGTCTAAGCTTCCTCCAGTGGGTACAGGGCTTAGGGTTCCCAGCTTACTGTCCCCCAGGGTAATGTGCTTGCTCCAGGACAGTCCCCCAGGGTACTGTGCTTGCTCCAGGACAGTCCCCCAGGGTACTGTGCTTGCTCCAGTGGACAGTCCCCCAGGGTACTGTGCTTGCTCCAGTACTCAGTCCCCCAGGGTACTGTGCTTGCTCCAGGACAGTCCCCCAGGGTACTGTGCTTGCTCCAGGACAGTCCCCCAGCGTACTGTGCTTGCTCCAGTGGACAGTCCCCCAGGGTACTGTGGAGTGGAGTGGCTGTGTGCATCATCAGTGGGGAGGTGTCGTCGTGGCTCTCCGCTGCTAATGTCTGATGGTACACCAGTTCCAGCCTCCCAGTCACACGTGAACCAGGGATCGAGATCAGCAGGTCTGGGGATGACCCACCTGGCTGATAAGATCGGGGTCTGAGGCACGTTACATAAAGTCCTCCCCCTTGTACCCGGTAACTCGTCAATTGGTTATCCGGAAGGGGTGACTGGCGTACAGTCACCCGGCCGACACCTCACGTCACTAACGAGGTTGTCACTAACGGTCAGGTGAAGTCACAGTGAGAGGTTGTGTTAACCGGAGCTCCTGAGTGTTGTTATATTATCATAGCAATATGGAAGTTGTAGTGAAGGACCTGGTGACTCTAGTGGGAGCCCTGAGGACAGAGTTGGACTCTCTGCGGGAGGAGGTGCGTCAGCTTAAAAAACAACGAGAAGTAACGAAGGAGGAGACCAGCAGTAAAGGGACCTCGTCTTGGAGAGTTGCGAAAGACAGGGGCCTTAAGAAGACTTTGATAAAGCCGCCTTCAAACGCCATAGCAACTTCTAATTCATTTGACGTTTTGGAGGACGAGTGCTGTGGAGAGACTGTGGATCGCGCAAAAGGGAAAGCAACGAAGAGAAAGGAAGCGCAGGCCCCTCAGATAGTAAAGGAAGTACCTAAGCAAACATTAGTTGTGGGAGATTCCCAGATAAGGTATTTGGATAGAACGTTTTGTGCTAGAGATAGGGGGAACAGGTTAAGGGTTTGCTATCCCGGAGCTGGCATTGGTGATATTATAAACAACATGAATGATATTATGGCTGGTAATGGGAACAATCCCATTATTTGCATTAGCGTGGGAGGAAATGATGTTGGTCGAGTCAGGAGTGAGGAACTGATTCAGAGGTATAAAACAGCCATAGAGTTAGTTAGGAGCAAGGGAGGAATCCCGATCATATGTGGCATTCTTCCAAGAAAGGGAGTGGGAAATGAATGGATATCGAGGGCACTTGGTGTCAATTGCCGGCTGGAAAGATATTGCAAATCAAATGCAATATCTTTCATAGACAACTGGGAACACTTCTATGGAAGAAATGAAATGTATGCTCGTGATGGGGTGCATCTATCGAGAGCTGGGGTTGTTGCTGTTGCGAACTCGCTAGAAGAAGTGGTTAGAGGTGTTTGTTTGGGTTTAAACTGTTAGTAGATAGAGGTATGGGAATTGATTTGGAGGAAGGAGGTAATAAAAGTATGTGTTTGTGGGAGAAAGGAATTGGCAAAACGATCAGGGAAAGAGAAGGTCCGCAAAATAACAATTCACTTAGGGTATAAACTAACTAACAGTAGAAGTCTAAGAAATAAAATTAACGAATTAAATGCTCTTGTCTGCACAGAAAAAATAGATATTATTGCACTTACCGAAACGTGGATGAATGTAGAAAATAGAGAACTATTAGCTGAATATCAAATATATGGATTTAAACTATTTCACACAGATAGATATATTAGACGAGGAGGTGGAGTAGCCATATATGTTAGGGACAATTTGAAATGTAGTCTCAAAGAGGGAATCAAAACAGAGCCACACACAGAAACTATTTGGATAGAATTAAACGAAAAAGCAAATAATATTATAATAGGAGTAATATATAGGCCACCAAATTTAGACAGAATGGAAGCAAAGCATCTATGGGATGAAATATCTAGAGCATCTAGATCTAACAGTATTTATGTCATGGGTGACTTTAATTTTAGCGGAATAAACTGATTGAACAAAACAGGGAATAGTGAAGCAGAAGATTTTCTAGAATTAATTGACGATTGCTTTCTTACGCAACACATTAAGGAACCAACACGGGAAAATAATATTTTAGATTTAGTGTTAACTAACAGGGAAACGCAAATTAATGACATCGAAATAGGGAGTGAGCTAGGGAGCAGTGATCACAAAGAAATCAGATTTAGCATAGAATGGAATAGACCAGTAGGAGAAAATTCTGTTAAAGTGCCAGATTTTCGAAAAGCTGATTTTAATAGCCTAAGAAATTTTTTGGGTCAAATTGATTGGAAAGGCTTGGGTATGGGGTGTGGGCCGGTCTTGGAGCGAGACATGAACCCAGCGATAGGTGACTTAAATGGGGATTTCGATGTGGATTCAATATATAACTTATTTAAGAATATTCTAAACAAAGCACAGGAACGTAGTATACCATACAAATTGAATAGATCGTATACTAATGACCCAAAGTGGATAACAAAGAATTTGAAGAACCTTATAGGTAAAAAGAGAGCTTGGTACAAAAGGATTAAAAATGGGGAGGTCACTTTAGAACAGGAATTCGTACAACTGGTTAGAAATGTTAAAAAAGAGATAAGGAAAGCAAAAAGAAACTATGAAGTTCGCATAGCAGGGCAAGCAAAGACAAATCCTAAAGGTTTTTTTCAGTTATATCGTACTAAGACTAGGGAAAGGATAGGTCCATTAAAAACTGAGACAGGTCAAATAACAGATAGTGATGAAGAGATGAGTAGTATTTTTAATAAATATTTTGTATCTGTATTTACTAAAGAGGAACTTAACAATATGCCTTCAGCCGAACAAGTCTATGTGGGTGGGGACGAGGACAGGTTGACGAGTTTAGCAGTTACCAGGGAGGATGTTCTTAAACAAATAGTAAAACTCAAACCAAACAAATCCCCAGGGCCGGATGAAGTGTTTGCTAGGGTGCTTAAAGAATGCAAAGAGGAGCTTTGTGACCCACTGTCAACCATATTTAATAAATCAATAGAGTCAGGCAGAGTGCCAGAGTTTTGGAAAGTTGCTAATGTGATACCAGTTTTTAAGAAAGGAGATAGATCACTTGCGTCTAACTATCGACCAATTAGCCTAACGTCTATTGTGGGAAAGTTACTCGAATCTATAATAGCAAATAAAATTCGTCTTCATCTTGAAAAACATAAATTAATAATTGAGTCGCAACATGGTTTTATAAATGGCCGTTCATGTTTAACAAATTTGTTATCTTTTTATTCTAGCATTGTTGAGGCAGTTGATAGTGGTAAGGATTGCGATGTTGTATACATTGACTTTAGCAAAGCTTTTGATACAGTGCCACATGAAAGACTGATTAAAAAAATAGAGTCTCATGGTATTGGGGGTGCTATATTAAGCTGGATTAGGGCATGGCTACACCAAAGGAAACAGAGAGTTAGTATAAATGGAATCAAGTCAGAGTGGGAAAATGTTGTAAGTGGAGTGCCTCAAGGCTCTGTCCTGGGACCTCTGTTGTTTATAATATATATAAATGATTTAGATTCAGGTTTGAGTAGCAACATTTGCAAATTTGCCGATGATACGAAAATCGGTAGGGAAATTAATTCGGAGGAGGACTCACTATCACTTCAAGTTGATCTAGATAGGGTTTTGAAATGGTCAAAGGATTGGCAGATGCAGTTTAATGCTGATAAATGTAAAGTTCTGAGGTTAGGTAATGATGATAGAGTTACAAGATACGAGCTAGATGGTGTTGTGATTGCGAAGTCGGATTGCGAAAGGGATCTGGGAGTTATGATTAGTAAGAATTTAAAACAAAAGGATCAATGCATAAATGTTCGTAATAAGGCAAATCGGACACTTGGATTTATTAATCGCAGCGTTAGTAACAAGACACCTGGTGTGGTTCTCAAGCTATATCTTGCTCTAGTTAGACCCCATTTAGATTATGCAGTTCAGTTTTGGTCGCCATATTATAGAATGGATATAAATTCACTTGAACGTGTCCAGCGTAGGATGACTAAGTTAATTCCCCAAATTAGAAATCTTTCATATGAAGAAAGATTAACAAAGCTTAAGTTGCATTCACTGGAAAGGCGAAGAGTTAGGGGTGACATGATAGAGGTTTACAAGTGGATGAATGGACATAACCGGGGGGATATTAATAGGGTATTAAAAGTATCAACACAGGACAGAACACGAAACAATGGATATAAATTGGATAAGTTTAGATTTAGGAAAGACTTGGGTAAATACTGGTTCAGTAACAGGGTTGTTGATTTGTGGAACCAATTGCCGCGTAACATTGTGGAGGTGGGGTCCCTCGATTGTTTCAAGCACGGGTTGGACAAGTATATGAGTGGGATTGGGTGGTTATAGAATAGGAGCTGCCTCGTATGGGCCAATAGGCCTTCTGCAGTTACCTTTGTTCTTATGTTCTTATGTACTTATGTTCTTATGTACTGTGCTTGCTCCAGGACAGTCCCCCAGGGTACTGTGCTTGCTCCAGGACAGTCCCCCAGGGTACTGTGCTTGCTCCAGGACAGTCCCCCAGGGTACTGTGCTTGCTCCAGGACAGTCCCCCAGGGTACTGTGCTTGCTCCAGGACAGTCCCCCAGGGTACTGTGCTTGCTCCAGGACAGTCCCCCAGGGTACTGTGCTTGCTCCAGGACAGTCCCCCAGGGTACTGTGCTTGCTCCAGGACAGTCCCCCAGGGTACTGTGCTTGCTCCAGTGGACAGTCCCCCAGGGTACTGTGCTTGCTCCAGTACTCAGTCCCCCAGGGTACTGTGCTTGCTCCAGTACTTAGTCCCCCAAGGTACTGTGCTTGCTCCACTACTCAGTCCCCCAGGGTACTGTGCTTGCTCCAGTACTTAGTCCCCTAGGGTACTGTGCTTGCTCCAGTGGACAGTCCCCCAGGGTACTGTGCTTGCTCCAGTACTCAGTCCCCCAGGGTACTGTGCTTGCTCCAGTACTCAGTCCCCCAGGGTACTGTGCTTGCTCCAGTGGACAGTCCCCCAGGGTACTGTGCTTGCTCCAGTAATCAGTCCCCCAGGGTACTGTGCTTGCTCCAGGACAGTCCCCCAGGGTACTGTGCTTGCTCCAGGACAGTCCCCCAGGGTACTGTGCTTGCTCCAGGACAGTCCCCCAGGGTACTGTGCTTGCTCCAGTGGACAGTCCCCCAGGGTACTGTGCTTGCTCCAGTACTCAGTCCCCCAGGGTACTGTGCTTGCTCCAGTACTTAGTCCCCCAAGGTACTGTGCTTGCTCCACTACTCAGTCCCCCAGGGTACTGTGCTTGCTCCAGTACTTAGTCCCCTAGGGTACTGTGCTTGCTCCAGTGGACAGTCCCCCAGGGTACTGTGCTTGCTCCAGTACTCAGTCCCCCAGGGTACTGTGCTTGCTCCAGTACTTAGTCCCCCAGGGTACTGTGCTTGCTCCAGTACTCAGTCCCCCAGGGTACTGTGCTTGCTCCAGGACAGTCCCCCAGGGTACTGTGCTTGCTCCAGGACAGTCCCCCAGGGTACTGCGCTTGCTCCAGTACTCAGTCCCCCAGGGTACTGTGCTTGCTCCAGTACTCAGTCCCCCAGGGTAATGTGCTTGCTCCAGGACAGTCCCCCAGGGTACTGTGCTTGCTCCAGGACAGTCCCCCAGGGTACTGTGCTTGCTCCAGTACTCAGTCCCCCAGGGTACTGTGCTTGCTCCAGGACAGTCCCCCAGGGTACTGTGCTTGCTCCAGGACAGTCCCCCAGGGTACTGTGCTTGCTCCAGTACTTAGTCCCCCAGGGTACTGTGCTTGCTCCAGGACAGTCCCCCAGGGTACTGAGCTTGCTCCAGGACAGTCCCCCAGGGTACTGCGCTTGCTCCAGGACAGTCCCCCAGGGTACTGCGCTTGCTCCAGTACTCAGTCCTCCAGGGTACTGTGCTTGCTCCAGGACAGTCCCCCAGGGTACTGTGCTTGCTCCAGGACAGTCCCCCAGAGTACTGTGCTTGCTCCAGGACAGTCCCTAGGGTACTGTGCTTGCTCCAGGACAGTCCCCCAGGGTACTGCGCTTGCTCCAGTACTCAGTCCCCCAGGGTACTGTGCTTGCTCCAGGACAGTCCCCCAGGGTACTGTGCTTGCTCCAGGACAGTCCCCCAGGGTACTGTGCTTGCTCCAGGACAGTCCCCCAGGGTACTGTGCTTGCTCCAGTACTCAGTCCCCCAGGGTACTGTGCTTGCTCCAGTACTCAGTCCCCCAGGGTACTGTGCTTGCTTCAGTACTCAGTCTCCCAGGGTACTGTGCTTGCTCCAGGACAGTCCCCCAGGATACTGTGCTTGCTCCAGGACAGTCCCCAGGGTACTGTGCTTGCTTCAGTACTCAGTCTCCCAGGGTACTGTGCTTGCTCCAGGACAGTCCCCCAGGATACTGTGCTTGCTCCAGGACAGTCCCCCAGGGTACTGTGCTTGCTTCAGTACTCAGTCTCCCAGGGTACTGTGCTTGCTCCAGGACAGTCCCCCAGGATACTGTGCTTGCTCCAGGACAGTCCCCAGGGTACTGTGCTTGCTCCAGGACAGTCCCCCAGGATACTGTGCTTGCTCCAGGACAGTCCCCCAGGATACTGTGCTTGCTCCAGGACAGTCCCCCAGGGTACTGTGCTTGCTCCAGGACAGTCCCCCAGGATACTGTGCTTGCTCCAGGACAGTCCCCCAGGGTACTGTGCTTGCTCCAGGACAGTCCCCAGGGTACTGTGCTTGCTCCAGGACAGTCCCCCAGGGTACTGTGCTCGCTCCAGGACAGTCCCCCAGAGTACTGTGCTTGCTCCAGGACAGTC